>NW_010540145.1:0-6913 GCF_000687285.1 Phaethon lepturus | reverse complement strand
TCCTGAGTAGTTCTTCCTATCCCTCCCACCCCAAACTCGAGGCCTCCACCACTCCCTTGCCCACCCCCCCGCTTCCTGATGCCTCCAGCCCTGCAGAGCTCTTTCCTCACTCCTGCTGCTCCTCTGCCCCTCCTCCGACCAAATATCCCCTTTTTCCCTAGGGCGCCCCAAGACTGGGCCTTCCCCCCTCCCCTGCCCCGCGGGAGCCCCACACGTGGTCGTGGCTCCTGTGCTGTGGGCCATCTTTCCCCTGCCCATGGGCCTCCATCTTCCCCTGGTTCTCCTCCGGGCCCTTTGCTGTGCCTGGTGCCAGGACAGGGTGCTTTCCTTTCTCCCCCACATTAACGCTGGTACCTTTGTGTCTGTCCGTCCTGCCTTCCATGCCAGGTTAGCTGCATCATCTTGGCTCCCACCTGTGACATGACTCCTTGAACCCTGCTGCGCACCCCTCCTCTCTTTACTGCTCGCATATTCAATTCCTTTAATCTCATTATTCCTATAGTAACCTCTACAGTTTTTCTCTTGTGTGGCTCCTGTTTTGTCCTGGCCCGCTCTGGTCTTGATGGCCCTCCTGGTATTTGTCCTTTGTTTGCTGTTTTTAGATCATTCTCATTTCTGTAATCACCTCCTTGCTTTAATGATCCTTCCCTCCTTCAGATTCCCGGAATTCCAGTAAAGGATTTGCCCCAGTCCCCTCCGCATTAGTTATTCTGCTCTTTGAGTTTGTAGCCCTAGCTTGTGCCCTGGTGCATTTTTTTTTTTTAATTAACCCATATGATGGAGGAGCCACACTCAAGTAGCTTTTCCCTTACTTAAGGTGATATTGAGTAAGGCTACATATGATATGCATATCTCCTTGTACTGAAGCTGCCGTGACCCCTGCCCATGCATGAAACGTGTGTCTGATGTGGCTCAGCAGTCAGGCAGGAGAGCTGCCTGCTCGCGGATGTGCGTCGGGTCGGGCTGGTGTTCCTCAGGCCCTGGATGCCTCGAGCCTCTTCACCTACAGAATAATTTGACTGGTCTGATGGTTATTTGAGCAGAGAAGAACTTGCTTAGTTGATAAGGCAAAAATTTGAGACCTAACTACTTATAAAAATAAGTTTGAGTTAGAAGTTTGGTAACTTTTCTATGCAAAATAATAATTAATTGAGTGGCTGCCAGAGAGGGTTGCAGTCCCAAGAAGGATAACGGGGCTCCGATATAGATGTTTCTGGAGAATGGTTTAGGGGGTGCTGATGTGATTCCAGGCTCCAATAACCTATTGCACACTTAAATTGTTTTTAGTCCTAAAGTTTTATTGCAAGGTCTCATTTTGTTGTATTAGGACTTTTGTTTGTGAAGGCATGAGCTCAGGACAGTCTCTAAAACATTGTTCCAAAAAAAAAAAACAACCCCCCAAAAAAACCCAACACCAAAAACCCCTCACTAACTGCACGTCACAGGGAAAAGCTTGGTGGTTTGGTGCAGGGTAACCAGAAAGGAAACCAGGATAGTTATTGTCTTAAATGACACTCTTCCTGTCTCTGTTTTGGAAGCCTAACTTCTAATATTATTAGCACTGCATGTGCAGGTTTAAAAAAAACAAAGCCAAAAAGCTGAAGCTGAAGTCCCTGTAGGTGTTAGATCTGAGGCTGTTTGTAAGCGTGGTGATCTGGTGGTGATGGTAGCGTCCATGTACTCAACAGCACACGGAGCACAAGAGTCTGCAGGACTGCCAAGCTGGAATCCTTTCACTTGGCTGCTGCTGAAAGGTTTCAGGTTGTGATTACCTGTGCTGTATATCTCTGTTCAGGCACTCCTGTATTGTATTTCCCACTTCAATGAGCATTTAAAACAAATATCTAACTTCCTTTACAGTCAGCATGACAACACTGAGCAAGATCTGGGGAACAAGAGTACTAATGGTTTTCAAAGAACAGTGTCATCAGAATCAACAGACTCAGGTATGGCTTTCTCAATTAATAAATAACAAATAAGAAATGAAAAGCATCGTATCTTTACGTGGCTTCTGCTGCAAGCAGCTTCCAGGGTTTGGATAGAGAACTAAAGCTGCCTGCCTGCCATCCCTGCAGCCACTTCTCATTCTTACGCCCCTGAAAAGAGGGAAGCAAGCAAACCATCGCTTAGCAAGCTTCTGCAGTTCATGGTTTGGGTTGTGGGTGGGTTGATGGGGTTTTTTTTTGCTTTAGTTGTCCTGGAATATGTTAGCAGTAGAGCTAGCATGGAGGAGAAACTGGTTCTGCCCCCACAGGCGGACTCTGACAGAGATGGCTTTTTCCTTTTTCTCTAGGGTGGCTGTTAAGACATGGTTGCTGACCTGTCATGCTTTTTACTCCAGCATGTTTATCACTGCCATTTTCTGATTGCCTTGATGTTCTGCTCTGTACATGGTAGTAGGTCAACACCTTATCGTGAGTGTATCGGCTTTTCTTGCAGGCTGAAGATGAAGGCTGCTAAAGATAGCCCAAGATAGACTTCACTAGTGAATCGGGTTCCCACCATTCTCTAGTCTGTGGTGTCTTGCAGATGTTGGCTTGTGAGTGTTTATAGTTGTGTGTTGGGGCTGTGGTCTCGAAAACGGGTAGATAGTGTTTCATCCTTCATTGTTAGGATCTGGTGCGTATCTGCATTCAGCTCTGACTGGGACAGATTTGAGTTTCTGCCCTTTGGAGGGTGATAACTTTGAAAGCAAGTTGTCGCTGTGTGGTTTCTCTCTTTAAACCCAAACTGTGCTAACCTGCTCAGCACGCTCGGATCAAGGCTGCTGAGCAGGGTTTGTCTTGTGGCGTGGGTTTTTATTGTGGCTTTTTTTAATGCGAGCTGATTGTTTATCTGAAACCTGAGGAGCTGCATTTTAGTACTGATATTTGCCCAAAAGTTTGGGGTTTTTGTGTTTTTTTTTTTCCTTGTTCCCCCCACCCCAGATTAGAAGTTTTATCAGTGAAAATGAAATACCCCATAACTTGTAGAATCAGGGAAGCTTCTGATCCTTCATTTGTCCAGCCCAGTGATGGAAATCAAGTGTCTCCACCTGAATTTATGCACCAGTCTGACTGTGCATGGTACTTTCAGCCTTCAAAGGAACTTTACGAACTGCTAAAACACGAATATAGCTCACAAACCACAGAGTGGGATAGAATAACCAAGCTTGCTAAGTCTCCACTTTCTTCTTGTCTTTTTTCTGCCCCACCTCCCCCAAGGAGGTCTTAAGTGCTTACAAAACACTTGTGATTATGGTTTCTGCTCTGCTCAGACCACTACCTGTCATGTTAGTCAAATTAATTCTTTGTAGTTGTTTGTTTAGATCACAGTCACTGAAGTAGTAACAAGTCTGGTCATGATGGTATAAGTGTATTCTGGTAAGCTGTTGGTCTGTCACTAGGGCTTGTGAATACTACTGTAACACAAAAACTCCTCGGGGATCTGTGTTTAAGTAGGCTTCGTATTTGACGTACTTAAATGCTAGGTAGCTGTAATGTTTTGCTTGGTTTGTGCTTACGGAGTGCTTGCTGTTATTTCCAGTACCCTCGCATGCATTAAGAAGGGCCTTTTGACTACTTTTTTTGGCATAAGACCAGAATTTCTTCCTGTGGAGAGGTGTAACTAAAAACATGGATTAAAAAACCCTAAAGGACTAAGTTGTTTGTTAAGATACGTGTGTGAGAGAATAAGCCAAGAGTATTCCATGTTTTCTGGTAGCACTCTGTTCCATGTGACATTCTAGGCAGGGCTAGAGGTGCTCTTCTTACTGACTCCTGTTTTTCCCCAAGCACTAACACTTAAGATTATCTATGGCCAAAACCAATGGAATGGAGTATCTGTAACTGTAATTTACTCCTACGTGGAGGTGAGGCTGCAGACGGGACTTTCTACATTAGTTTCCTGTCTGAGCTCAGTGTCTTTCTGAGGAAATCTGAGCAGGGTGCAGTACTTTCCCTTTCCTAGATACCACTCAGTAGAAAACTCTTGTCTCTCCTCTACAGGTTGTGCTTTGGATTCGCCCGGTCCCGCAACCTCGAATGATATCATGGAGGAAACGTATGTAACCGTATGCTAAGCCTGACTCCTGGCATTTCACGTTGCACCATTAACAAACGTAGGCTAATGAGGCTTGACGTGGCTTTTCCTTTGCTGGCATGCATGCAGTGGGCTTTTCTCTCTTAAACTTCTAGAAGCGTGGGCTGTACCGCTCTGCGGCTCGAGCTGCTAGGCTTTCTGTCCTGTCTGTGCCCTGGAGTACTTACCAAGTCTTGGCTCTGAGTTAATGTGTTGTACCACCCAGGCTGTTTGAGCATGACATTGGCACTTTACCAGGAGTCTGAGGCTGCCCCAAATTGCATCTACGTTGCAGTTTTCACTCAACGCTTACATTATAAGTTATGCTTGTATATGCCTTAACTGATATCAGGCAATTGCTCTTAGCTTTGAATTTGCCACTCTCGATTAGATTATTTTTCTTCTCCTAATCTTCTATCCCCAGGGATAGGGGACAGATGCCCTTGGTCTCTGATGTACTGCGCTTTTCTTCCTTTAACCTAGCTTCTTGTCTAAACAATACTGAGAAGAATTTGGGGAAAGGAAGGGGAGGAAGAGTCTAGTGTTTCAAAAATTAGGATGGGATAGGCTGGCTATAAATAGCTTTTGAGAAAGGCAAAGTGTCATCAAGAAGCATGTTGGTTTATCCTTAGCATAACACTCCATGACTTAAATACAAGGTTGATATTTAGTGTGCTATCCTTTGGTGCTAACTGTGGGGCATCTCACTTGCTTTTAGGTTTGAGAAAGCAATTCTTGAATCTAGCAGGCTGAAGTAAGTATACTTCTATTTCTTTGTCAGTGGCTGTTGTAGCTTATGGAGTTTTATTGCTGGAAGAAAAAAGTGGGGTTTACTTATGTTACTTTTAAAACAAAATACTGAAATAAATCTTGGTTCTTTTTCATTGTAGCATTCGAATGCCTTTCAGAAGAATACATTCACTGCCAGTAAGTGAGGGTGGTATTGGTCTTGTAGAAATGTTAAAGGATTTAGTGTGTTAAGTGTTTGGGGTTTTTGGTGGTTTTTTTTTGTTGGATACATTCCATAACTTGTTAATTTTCTGTCTTCAAGAACAGCTGCTGTGGTACTTAATGAAAACCATCAAAATTACAGCTTGTAAACTTGAAATCTCATTCAAGTTGGTGTGAAATTTCAGTGATGTGTCTTTGTCACTAATGCAATTAAAGTGTTTTGGTACCTGTACCGAGATGTCAGGTACATCTGCTGCACATAGTTAGCACAAATTTGTAGTCAGAGACCTTGTAGTCTTTGTAAATGCCTCTTTTGTCTAAAATGTAGTTGTGGAGAGAATGATTGCACGATACTGAACTGGCACTTCTGTCTGAATGTTGTAGCAAAGCCTCCTGGGATGCAGTCCTGCTCTGAAGAGAAACCATTCCGATTCTCTGGACAGTGATGCTTTTCAACTATTAGAACAAGATGAAAATAAGGAGAATGTAAGTGTTGCTTTCTGTGGCCTGCAATGATGTGGTGTAAGAGGTGGTACCAAGGAAGCTGAATTAGCAAACCCCTTCAACAGTGGACGTGGTGGAAAAGGCTTCTTTTACTCTCTGCCAGGCTGTAGTTAGATTTAAGATAAGCCATGCAAAACTCTGTTAGGGGAACTAGCAGTGAAGTGCAACAGCACCGATTATAGCGACTGCAAACTGATCACATGTTAACAAAAAATGGGGAAGGCTTTGACTGTGCAGCTCTGCCTTTGTGCTACTGAACCTGACTCCTTTTAGGCTGTGGCAAGGGAAAAATATATCCATACTGCTAGCTTTAGATAGCTACAAGGGGTGCCTCCAGAAAGCTGTTTAGGTAGATCACCTCATCTCTTTCCACTGCTGGCATCGGGAGCCCTGGTTCCTCGCAGCGCAGATGTCCTTTTGCCTGCTTGTCTGAGGGCCTTGCTGCTGGAAATCCCATCGGTAGGACTCCGACAGGCCTCTACCGGTGAGCGGCTGTCAGGAGACAGCCTTGGCTGCCCTTAAAAATGGTTTCTTTTGCAGAGAAGTTGACTGACAAAAGAAATAGAAAAGCCTTAAGCCTGCAGGTGATATCAAGAGAATGAAAGCTTGATTATGTTAAATGAATCGCTATTGTAATGTCTTTAATTTGAAAACGCTTGCCTTCAGACTCTTCCTGTTGGTAGCAAGGAACTTAAATCCGAAATTTAAGGTAGCTTAAAAAAAAAAAAGAGAGAAAAAGATAAAATGATCCTAGCAGCTTATGCCATTGGTAATTTTGGTAAAATGATCACTTTGCGCCTTTTAATTCAGGAATCGTTTGAGTTTAAGAAGCCAACCAAACCAGCTTCTCGTTGTTCCGTGCATGTCCATTGCCGTGATGGAAAAGCTGTTCCTGGACCAAAGCAGAATTCATCTCCAGCTCAGATGGTAAGTAATACAGTGTTCTTTGCAACTAATTCTCACCCAATCCTCTGCATACTTACTCTCTGGAAGGAAGAAAATTTGCATCACGATTCTAAGACAATGCTTGTTAATTACCACTATTCATGTGCCAAATAGAAAAACTTGTCTATCTGCCAGATAAGAGAAGTCTCCTCATATTTGGCTCATGAGATGGTTAGAAATTTGAAACGTGGATTGTTCTGCAGCGTGTGAAAGATTAGTCCCTATAGAGCCGAGGTTATGCTGCCATAAGTCAGGGAGTGTGAACATCGATGTGGAATGGAGGAAGCTAGTTGGTGTTTTTTTTGTTTTCACTATCGGTAAAGCAGATGCTTATATTGAGGCAGAGGCACTTGGAACAATGAAGCCAACTGTGCAGATGCAACTGGATCTTATGTCCAGATATGGCATCCAGGAAGAAAATAGTACTTTATATTATATGTTTATATTATATATA
>NW_010540144.1:0-12038 GCF_000687285.1 Phaethon lepturus | reverse complement strand
CCTAGTGATTCTGTGATTCTGTGAAAAAAAATTATAATTAATGAACAATGGGCAGAGTCCTACCACCATAAGAAGCTCTACAAGGAGTCTGCAAAGACATGTCATGAGCTGATTCCTTATATACCCTTTCCCCAGTACCAGTCCCGTGAGCAGTTACACGGGGCACTTCAGCCCAGCCTTGGGTCCGTCCTCCAGCCCAGCTCTGTGGCCCAGTGCTGGCCCCCGAGTGCTTGCAGACCAGGCTGGCTGCAAGGCAACGCTTCAGCTGTTAACCTCCTCACCAAGGGAAACTTCATGCCCTTACAGGGAGTCCTTCTGTCTGTGGAATTCCTGCTTCCAGCCAGTTTAACCCCTTCTGTGAATTGCCTGGACCCCCTTCTTCATGGACCAGCATTAAGTGTGCGTGCATAGTTCAGACATCATCACTAATCCAGTGATTAGTCTTGCTGACAGCAGTATATAAATCTAGTGACATTTGCCACCATTCTAACATTTTGAAATTAGTGTGTTATCACATTATGGGCAGATACTTATTTTGAAAACCCAGTTTAAAACTGATCTTTCAACAAACCTTCCTTAATCATCTAAAATTGACAGAAAATTTTACCAATCACAATTTCTACTGACTGCAATGTCCTTGTTGTTTCCCACTAAATATTAAACTTTTTGAAAAGGAAGGAGGTATCCTTATTGCATAGAAAGTAATTGAGAGAGATGGAGGACACCCAGCTGTATTTTTAAATTAAAAGAATATTTAATTAAAAATTTCCCTAGATCCTACAGAGATCATCTTCAACTACTGAAGATCATAAAAACAACCAAAAAAACAACCAAAAAAACAACACCCAAAAAACCAACTAGGAACAAATAAAACTTCTGTTTGTTTTTTGTGGGTTTTTTTAAGCAGTCTGTTCTAATCATTGAGAGCAAAGGAATGTTATGCAAATAACTCATAGAAGTATAGAAATGAAGGGACAAGAAAAAATAAATTTGGGAAAAGCCTCGAAAGACATTTTTGTGAGCAGAAGAAAACATAACTAAATCACATTACAGGCGGGGGTTTTTTTAGGATCCACCCAAAAATTAAAGTTTCTTTTCAGATTATTTAGTCATACTTTATAATATTTTATGAAAAGCTGAATTTTGCTAATCTCAAAAACTAGTTTTGCTGCTATATTTTACTTTTCCATTCATTCTCTCACATTTTTTATTTTTAAATTATTCCAAGTGAAACTATTCTACCTCGAGAATTATAATTCTAGCAAGTTTATCACATTTCCCTTAGTAAGACAGTGCGTGAAGACATAGAAACAAGACCATCCATTTTTGGAACAAAGAGAATGTTTGTTCATACAGGATAACAGAATCACAGAATGGCTGGAAGGGACCTCTGGAGGTCATCTGCTCCAACTCCCCTGCTCGAGCAGGGCCACCCAGACCTGGTCACCTAGGATGATGTCCCGACGGTTTTTTAGTATCTCCAAGGATGGAGATGCCACAGGCTGTGTGAAACCTGTGTCAGTGTTCCGTCACCCTCACAGTAAAAAAAAATGTTTCCTAATGTTCAGAGAGAACCTCCTGCGTTTCAGTTTGTGCCACATTGCCTCTTTGCTTGTCACTGGGCAACGCTGAAAAGAGCCTGGCTCCTTCCTCTTTGCCCCCTTTCTTCAGGTATTTATACACATTAGTAAGATCCCCCTGAGCCTTCTCTTCTCCAGGCTGAGCAGTCCCACCAGCTCCCTCAATGTGTCCTCATCGGAGAGGTGCTCCAGCCCCTTCACCATCTTCGTGGCCCTTCCCTGGACTCTCTCCACTCTCTCCACTATGACCATGTGTCTCTTGAACTGGAGAGCCCAGAAACAGATACAGAACTCCAGGTACTGCCTCACCGGTGCTGAGCAGAGGAGAAGTAAGGGACTGAATTAAAGTTTGAGTAGGTGCTTCTCCTGAAATCAAGGAAGGAAGAAACATGGAGATAAAAACATATCAAAGGAAAAATGAGTCATCAAAGGTATTCTGAGTTGTTTCTACCTTAAAAGAGGTAACTGTTACGCAAATACAGAAGATGGACAAACAGGACACTATCATGACAAAAGCTACAATGTACTCTGAAATGTGGTCAAAATTGACATGATTGTTACATTCCATTAAGTCTTCTGCTCATCAGGAGGGAAAAAAACAATTTATGGTTAGCTGTTTCACATGAAAACTACAACCATAATTTGGATTTTATGTTAACCTGGGTAAATTGGATCAATAAATTGAATTCCCTGTGAAGATACAGGAAAAGTGAACCCTTCCACCAGCTGCTGGTGTTACTTTTTTTTTTTTTTAATTTCTCAATTATAACTAGACAAGATGGGACAAGAAGGCAAAGCTGCATTCTTTGAACATCTAATCAATGTCCTAAACACAAATCCAACATTTCAATCAAAGTATCAAACTATTTATTAGGAAATCTTAGACTCCTTTTCTACAGGAATTATGAAGGAGCTCACACACACAAAATCACAGAATCACAGAATCATTGAGGTTGGAAAAAATGTTTAAGATCATCAAGTCCAACCATCAATCCAACACCACCATGCCCACTAAACCATGACACACATGTCTATGCATGAATATACTCAAGTTTCATTTGCATGGCAAAATTTTTGTACATCTAAATGACGGCCTAGAGTCCAAGGCTTCGAATAATAGCTTTATTATTGCCCTCTTCACTTTGAAGTGCTGTGTGTAGGATTGGTCATCTACAGATATCGCTCCAGTTCTTTCCTTTTACCAGCAACCCTATTGATTTAACCTTCTACCATTATTTATCAGTAAACAACAGGCCAGGATATAATATGAATCAAATACATTGAATTTTTTTCAAAAATCCACTTTAATTTTGAACATATGTACATACCTCTCTGTCTATAGAACAAGTGTGTAGCTAACAGTGAGCACATTGCCCTGTTGTAGAAAACGTTGCAAAATGAGTTCAAACGGTGATAATATATTTATATTTATATATATTTCTGGAAGCATAGTTGGAAATGCAACATTTTTTAAACAAAGCAGTTCAGTTAAGTTCATTAAGAGAAATATGCTTACAGGAAACATTTTTTTCTTTAGTATTATCATGTGTACCATACTTTTAAAGGTAAACTGAACATGATGGAAAAGTTTAACACAAGCAAGCTCTTTAAATTAGCCAATAATAGGTAGGAAGTCAGTTTATGTCATTTCTATAATCTGACAGCTAGTTAAATATTCAATACGTTTTCAAATGAAAATATGATCAGAATAATGAAAACCCATCACTGCTTCCACAGCAACCCATAGAACAATTTAAGAATTAAAAATCAGATCTTCTCAGACTTTAGTGTGAGGACTAGTTAGAAAATTATTTTTGGAATGTCATGAGAAAAAAGAAAATTGCAAGAGCATACTTGATAAATAGAATATCCAAATATCCAAACCAGAATATCAATATCAAAAATATTTTTCAACAGAACTTCTAAGTGCTTAGCCTGGTTTTTTCTGATGCCGTTGAACCCCATAATATTGAAGGAGGGAATCTGATTCCATGTAAAACCAATTTTAGTTAGACATCACTGCAGATATTTTACTTAGAGCAGTGCTACAGTTCATCAAACTTTCTAGGTTTATAGAAAATACTTTTGGACAGGTGTTTGTTCTATATCTATTACACTGACCTGCATATATATTTCCGGAGGGTATAAATCAGAATGATGCACTGATGATGTTCCATGGTATAGAACCTAAAATTCTGATTCATCACATGTACCCTCCATAAACCTGGATAAACCATAGTCCCATTTCTTGATCGAATTTAGAAAGTAGATCCTGTTATGATTTTTTTATATATATTCTTATTTCAACTCAACATTTAAATGAACTCAGAAATTTTACTTAAAGTCCTTTGCGTATTTTATACCATTCAGTGACTCTCTATATTGCGCACTAGAGATTTGTGATATTAAGAAAGCACTATAATTGTCAGTTAACAATATTATAGTTAAATGTCAGCTAAATTATTGAGAGACATTGTTTAGTACTGTGGGGAAAATCTAAACTGAAATGCTGGAAGATGTTATTCCCACCTATTCTCCTCTGACAGATTTGTTCTTTTTTTAAGGAGATCCATTATGATCCTTATTCAAACTGACTGGCGTTTCCTTTATCAAGGGAGGTTTGGAGATTTTAAAACAAAAAACAAACAGGTAGAAATAGGTGAACACATCTAGATGAAATAGCAAACAAACCTACCAGAAAACTCAGCGTGACCCCAAAAGATTTAGTGGTTTTGAATGCAGCCAAAACAGTTTTAAGAAACTGTATGAGTTTTTTAGGATTATGACCAAGTTAATAGCTCAAATGCCTTGAGTACGGAGTTACATCAGTAGTAAATGAGCTCTAGAATTAACCTGCATATTATTTACCTGTGCCCTGTATGCATAGTTGAACCAGGCTGTAACGTCACACCACAGCTTGCCTATTTTTTTTCCCTGCCCTTGATCACTAAATGTCCCATAAATCCTCTACAATCCCCAAATGCTCTTCCTCTGAAGCCCATAATGTGCCCCATACCCCAGGCAGCAAACCCCCTCAGTTCAAAGGCTGCTCTAACATTGGCTCATCGTGATGGGTTTCACACCTGGACAGCAGGTCTGAGGGTCTCCTGGGGACAGCCCTGGGAGGGACCCAGACAGGGTGCCCCTTCCTCCGAGTCCTTAATTTGGCCTTCCCCCTGCCGTTGTTCTCCAGTGCTCCTCTGGGCTTCTGCAGATGGGCCTTTCGATGGGCTGATGGTTCCTGGGCTGGGCCTGGGAGCAGCTGCAGGCAGGTGGTAGTTTGGTCACCCTCTTCTGCTTTCTCTGAGCTTCTTTGAGGGTTTGCATATGAGCTTTTATCACATAACCTCACATTGCACATTCGTTGCTTCAATAGCTTTTTAAACATACTTAACCCAGTCTGGCTGATATGAACTTGGTACAGTAAATATATGAGTTTTTAAGTTAAGGAGAACTATTACGGGTCAGTATGTTTATTTACTAAATACTTTTATTGCAAGATGATGGAGAGAAAGAAAACCTGCCAGTGAAATAAAAATAAGTTAAATCCAAGCCAAGCCTATCATAAAATAAAACAGCATTTTATAGCCATTCACTGCTTTGGTCCAGCTGGTATAAATTGCGATAACTCCTTTGAAGCCAATTTATAGCAGATAATGAGCAATTTCAGTCTTTCAAGCAAAGAAAAAAGAGAAACAAGATGTGGGAAATGAAGGAAAGATGACTTTCAGAATGTAATAGAGAAAAGAAAGGCAGAGTCCAGGAACTTGATTCAGATGACAGTGGCATCAGTCAGCAATAGGTTCTTATACTGTTTCAGGGTGCCAGTTGTCCAACTAAGGTGCTGTGGTGGGCGGCAACAGAACATCCAATGTTAACTACCTTTCATGCAAACCACCCCTATTCCAAACTAGAAACAGAGACCATGTTATTGTATCAATGCAGGGCTTCTCTGTGTGTGCAGATGTGGGTGTATTTATGTTTGTGTTATTCCTGTTTAATGGCAGAGATTTTGTTCGCCACTGTCTTAACAGAGAGCGCAGAATCTGGGAGCTAGTCTTCACTGCAGATCATCATCAGAGACCTGGATAGCCATTGCCAAACCGAGAACTCAACCTGAATGGAGACTTGCCATGAAACACTCGACTGATATTAAGCGGTATAGGTTTTCATGCTAATATAAATACTCTAACTTAAACCATTTGAGGATATGACATACTACCTCTAGAACTGGCAGTTACTCTCCAGACTGGTACCATTTTAAAGTAAATGCATGAAAAGGATGAACCACAAAGTTCTAAGGTTAATTTGAATCTTCAACACTTCCTTTTAATATACTGATTGGCACCAAAGGCCACTGAAATATAAAAACACATCAAAATCTGCTATTTTTGTCTTTATGGTTTGTTTTTTTTTCTTAATAATTTTTTATGCTTTGAAGCATGTTTTCAAATATTTCTACTAACTAACAGCAAATAATTTCTAACCAAATTCTGAAATCTATAACCTGTGTTCATCAGTGTTCTGTAATTGTCCCACCACTCAATGTATATGGTGGAAATTATAAGTAAAGGCAAACTACAACGTATTTCAAGCAGTTATTAGAAATCCAAAGAAAAATTGTCTTTGATTATTATAGGAAATTGTAAGTCACCTATGGCCATGGATTCACAGTGATGAAATCTTCCCTGAGCAGCCCTTATTATCCTTCAAATTAAGTTTTAAAAATAATCTGTGAATACTAAATTATGAGTTTTATTTGATTTAGGTGGACTTCCTAATTCACTTAGAGTTATGTACTCGTTGGTCATTAGAATGTTTCATAGTGTATTAGGCTCAGTCTGGCACTTAGTATTCAGAACATATTACTACGGTAATGGATATTATTTCTCTTTCAGCCCTGTCCTTTCTCCCATTCATTATGATTGCATCTGTCATAATCTGTCCGATGCTGCATTTTCCACAGTGTCCCCCACCATGGTACCTAGCAGCTTCATGACTACAGTTAAAACCTTTGTGTTGTAATGCAACGAAATTAAAACCTCCTCGTTCACTTCTGTTGATGTAATAGTTACTAAAATAACATGGAAACCAAATCTCTTTTTGTGTTAATTTCACTAGTGCAATTAAGAGTTTTATGAGATGATTTGCACAAAAGTGGAATATCTGCTTTATGACAGAACTGGCTTCAAAAAATCTTAAACCAACAAACTTTGTTTCCCAAGGTCCTGCTGAGTACTCATGTTAAGTTTCAGGAAGCTCAGAAATATTGCAGTTTTAGAACAAGTCATTATTCATCTAAAATATCATACCAGTGAGTGAGTTATTAATAATTTGATGCTTTTTTTTGTTAAGGCTTTCTTATTTTCTTATTATTATATTATCAGAAAACAATCAGGAAAAAAAAAGCTAAACAAACAAACAAACATATTTCCTTAATCAGTCTTCTCTGTTACAAAGTGCATCTTGAATTGGTAAAATCGCCAGATACAGCAATAATTTTGTATATAATCTGGAGGTTAAAGAACATAAACTGTGTAAGAAAAACTACACAAGGAAAAAAAATCAAAGTAAATTCTCAGAGAAGACAGAATATTTAAAACAGCGTACAGAAAAGATACATGTAATATGAGCAAACTGAAGTTTACACTTTGATAGACATCAGTTGAACACAATTCAGTTTAAAAAGCCTTGAAACTAGAAAAAGAGGATCAGATCACAAATAATTAATTAAAAACATGAAAGAGAACCCAGATCAAATCCCAAAGCAAGCTTTTCCTAATTAATTCAATCAGACATGTTCATGATGAAGGAAACATTGATTTCATTCCTCTAGGGCAGTGAAGGCTTAATTTCATATCTAGTGAAGTTAGTGAAACCTTTGTTATTAGCGTAAGTAAAGAACCAAGAATTTAGAATTTACATTGATAAACTGTATAACCCTTTTTCCTTACAGAAGGATTCAAAACCTAGTCTCTTTATCAGTGTATAGCAAATAAAGTGCTGGCAAACCTTCAAAAGGTTGAAAACAATATAGTATGTGCAATGAGAAATCTCACAACATGCCCACAGGTTAACAGCAGGATATGTTACCTGACAGCGTCTAAAAATCTGCAATGCTATATTGGGCATGTCATTAAGAGATTTAAAATGTTACTCCATCTGTTTTCAACATATGATGTCTGAAATCCATGTCTGTATGCATTTTATATTAGGATTTTTCCAGCCAGGGCTTCTGTTTTTATGCATACATAGAGCAGAAGCTAACAGTAATGTAAACTCTCCCCCTTTTTTGGGGGGTGGTGGAGTAGGAAAAAAAAAACAACAAAGAAACGAAACAAAAAACCCCACAAAATTTAGAACAGTCATCCAAGTCAGAGAACCAAGATTTCTATGAAACTGTAACTGAGCAAAAGATGTAAAAGATTCAGGGAAATATGAGTGTCCAGCTGGAAGGTGGAGGAGCAATGTTCCCCATGGCATGGTCCCTCATTCCCAAAGGATCTGCACCTTCTTTCTGCACAGTTAGCAACTTTGTCAGGACCCTTCTCTCACTCTCCAGTCAACTTAAATTCTGGTAGCTAAGGTATGAACTTGTAATTTGCTCACACCGAATTTGAACCTGGATCTCCTTCTCCAGACTCTCATGAGTCTGCATCAAAGAAACCCCAAAAGATCAGCAGATTAATAAATAAGAGAGTCATCACTATGGTTTAAGGATGCTCTTTATTTATTCATTCATTAAAAAAAAAAAAACCCAAAAAAACGCACACTGATGGGCTAATTGTGCTGTGAGAAGAAATATGATTCAGCAAGGTTCCAGTTGTGGCTCAGCATCTTTTCCACAGATGAAAAGTGCTGCCTTCTCAAGAAACAAACTCTGACCAAGAAGCCAAATGTCTCCTCCAGACAACTCAGACTGCCGGAGATCCAGAGTGTTTGTGGTGTCATTGCTGGGAACCAGATAGAAGCTTTACAGGAGACAACGCCATTCACAGAGGTAGGTCCAAAGCCCCCAGGTTGCCGTTGTCCACAGTGATGCCAGTGTACCTGGGTATAGATGACCAATGGGATTTAGGCACAGCAATGTCTAATTCCACCGATAATTAGATTTAGAAGGATGTGTTAAGTTGCTACAGTGAATCCCAGGCATCTGGGGGGAAAAAAACCCCTAAAACAAAAAGAATAATTACTTTCCTGAAAAGCCTGTTTTAGTGTGTAGCTTATTTTCCTTACTTGAAGTCCTGTAGGCTCATTTCCCTATAAATAGGGTAAAACCCTGTATATTCCTAAACATATTTCTTTCTTGTGGTGGTTGCTCCATTTTGAACTCCAACATAGTTTTTCTCACTTCTATTTCTCTTCCTTTGCTAAGAAGAAACTGGATGAGGCTGAAAATAATTCCTCCTTCCACATGTCCACGTGTCCACATGACAACTTCCTTGGAACGACGAATAATTATATGGTGATAGCTTCTTAAATTCTCCCTTCAGTGTAAAAATTCACACCATTAAAAAGAGTTTGAAAAGACTGAGTTTACTAAATCTGCAAAAGAAATGACTGAATAAGAGATAAGGTGAACATTTTCCTCTAGGAAGCGTTTTTGTATTTGCAAGACCATTATTAATGTTTCTCTGTATCCTGTGGAAATAGAAAAAGAAACATCCACCCAGGTGAAAACAGTTGTGGACTTTAAGATGAGGGATACTTGCTTAAACAAATAAGAAAACAAAATTTTCTAATATCAGGAACAGACAAAGTCCCTAGAACACATTTTCTATAACAAGAGTTACTAGGAATAAATCAGACAAAGATGCCTACAAAGGTGTGTAGCTCTTCCTTCAACACAACAGATTGACGAGAAGACTTTTCAGTTTAAAAAGCCTTTGTTTCTGTGTTTCTGTGATATAGTGACCACTGATATTATTGTTTCTCATACTGCTTTGATGCTCAGATACCATTTCACTTAGTGCTCTGTTCTTCATTACTTTTCCCGATCTTAGCATTTTTGTAGAAAATGTGCAATTAAGGAGTTATATGAGTGGAACAGTGCATAATTTGATTATCACAAATTGTGCATAATTGAATAAAAGTCTGAGATTCATAGTGATAATTAATTACTCCCTGACTACTTTCTGCTTGTTTTTATAATGATAATTTATTTTTTACATTTATTTACAAAGGAAAAAATATAATGGGTGACTACTTCCGAGTGTTTTTCTCCTTCCCCCGCCCCGCCTTAAAGGGACTTCATCTCACTTCCACGGAGATCAGATGAAAGAATACTTTGAATTTTAGTGGCTAGCACTTAAATCTCTGCATGATGTTTTTTTTTTTATTCCCACCATAGAAGAAAACCATTATAAACTATGAAATACTTCGTTCTCCTGTAAGAAACATCTTCCACCACTTCCACCAGATGGCCTCTAAACACAACTGCAAGGTTTAGTGAATTCAAGCATTTATCATTTACGTGAAAAAGAAGTATGTTACCACTCAGTTCTTTTAACAAGCAGGGTAAACTGAGTCACTGGAAAATAAACTTGGGTATATTTGAGCCCAGCTATTGCGTTTTGTCTTGAGCGATACCGTATAACAGTCCCTAATGGTATGGCCAGAGTGCATTCAACTCCGGAGGAAGGCAGCAGGAAATGGAGCTGTGCACAACTGAAACACAAGCCTGGCGACCTCAGTCTCCCTCAAGCAATGGAGCAGCATCACATGAAAAAATACTTTTTAAAGGTGATAGTTCATGTGAACTGTGTGTGAACAGAACAGGTTCATTCTGTTCTGTGCTGTTAAGATGGTTATACCACTACAGAGGTACACTGAGCCTCCCAACTGCCTCCAAACTGGAACGACCATTATGGCAGACGCAAAGGCTGATTTTAGTCCCTCCGAAATGGAGGCAGTTGACTGAAAAACAAAAGGTAGAATCTTAGTTGGTGTCATTGTTTTTCTGTCATTGTAGAGAAAGAAGCCTCAAAAAATCAATTCAACTTTATATTTTATTTGCTTCTTGAGCTGTATCTCTATTGACTAGCAAGGAAGAGCAATGAAACTCTAAGCCTATAAACCTCATTTACATGTCTTGAATTAAATAGCATCTATCCAGGGAAAGACACAAAAGGTATAACTCAAGGGACGGTTAAATACAATAAATAGGATGTAATTGTCAGATACTGATCAGCATAATAAAAATATTCATAAGCTTTGTGACAGAAGGAAAAATGCAGCCATACCACCCATTTTAAATCCCCAATCACTTATTTGTCTATTTTAGATATTTTTGGTGATATAACACAGGCAGCATAAATCAATGTAACTTTGCTGATTTCTGTAGAGTTCTGTTAATCCTAATTTACATGAGCTGAATGATAGAGTAACTATTTTAATAAAGCCCAAAGTAAATACCTATATTAAAATAATTTTAGTCAATATAATTGAGTATCATGTTTTCGTTGCTTAGATGCACCTCCTCAAAAATTTTCTTTGCATTTCAGGTTCAAACTCATAGTTTAGATACAAATGTCAGCTGAACCTGAATAGCTTTTAAATTGACACTAGGGGTGGGATTCATCCTCTGTAGATTTAAATAGGCAAAAAGTTAAGATCCCAGGAAAAGCCAAACATTTGTCCCTCTCTGCTGAGAACGGAGAGAGCACAGTTCTGCCAAATGGTGACAAAACCTATCTAAAAATAAGAGCTTGAAACTGATGGGATAAATCCTACACACTGAAGGAGAATCAGCTGCAAGAATTGACAGTCTCGAGATGTGTCTCTAAGCTTACTATCTAAACTCATAATATAGTCAAGGAAGAAATTTGGCACTTCAGATGTTTATTCTATTTCATTGTATAAAGAAAAACTAGGGCAGGGTAGTTGGCTTGCTCACTAAAAATGCCCATTTTTATCTACTGTCTTGTGCAGCTACATTCAGATGTGGTAGCAAGGTAGCTAGTTAGATGCCTCCATTACAGATGTCTGTATTGGTCAGATGAATTATTATCCTTAATTCTTTGTAGTTCTGGAACTACAATAAACAATAATCAACAGATTGAGATTTTCAGATCAATTCAAAGACTAAATCAGAAAATTTTCTGTTTTCCAGCTACACTGCAAGAAGTTTCACTAAAGTCTAGTCATTCCGTTCTTGTAGCACCATTTCACAGTTCCCTAATAATCACATGTGTATAAGCACCTACTGGTGAAACTGCAGATTCACATGAAAGATTGAAAACATGTTTCGATGACTTTCAGAAGAATCTGAACTGATAGACAGTTATACTGCTACCTTTTTCAAACTGGAGAGAAAGTGGAGACTTCTGTAAATACAGTTTAGAACATTTTAGCCATGACACGCCTGCTCTGACTGAACTACAGTATGTTTAAAAAGTCTTGTAAGTACAGGAACTGTTTAGAATCACATAATAATAGAATCTTTGGGTTGGAAGGGAC
>NW_010540143.1:0-2529 GCF_000687285.1 Phaethon lepturus | reverse complement strand
CGGTGGAGGCTGGCACCCTCATCCAGCAGATTTGGGGTGCTGTAGCCAGCTCAGGCATAAAGCCTTGTCACAGCTTTGTATAAGAAAGGTGTTTAAGCCAGTGCGGAGGCAGAGGGGAGATATTCCCATTGTGAATGTCGTTTAATATTACTGTGGGCTGGCGCAAAGCGACACGGTTGCTTAGCAAATTAATCCATCCAGCACCGATCCCACCCCGGGAAGGCGCCTACCTCACCTGCGCTGCGGGAATTACCGTTCCTGGCGTGTGAGGACGGGCGAGGGAGACCCTTAATAAATAAGAAAAGGCGTTGGATGGGGTTTTCCAACCTGGGGTGGCCGAGCCGGGGGGGCCCTGGGAGAGATGTGTAATTGGAGCGTTGATCTAGGCAGTCATCTGTCTCCAGCTGAGCTGTAATTCTCATGAAGGGCGGAGGATTTGCTCTTCTTTCATCGGTATTCCTAGAATCCACGCTGGGAACTGGTCTGGCCTATTTTGCAGCGGGCAGAAAGCATATGAGGTTATTTAGTGGGATTAAGAGGTCTGAGGGATCCTAATTTCCCGCGGGGGGGATGCTGAGATGGCCGGCATGGGGCAGGATGGCTGACGGTTTGGTGGCTGACGGGGCTCTTCTCCTCTGTGGATGCTGCCCGTGGCCGTTCACACCTCGCACGCTGCAGAAAAACATGCCAGCAGACGTACCAGGTACCGTTTCCCACCCACTCATGGGCAACTGTGGCACGGGGACACGCAGGGATGTGCCCCAAGGAGCAAGGCGGTTTCTTTAGCGCTGCTTTTTCGCAGTGCAAAGAAATAAATAAGTCTCGACACGCCTTGGTACCCCGAGGTAGCAGATCCCGGCGAGGATTTGGGGTTTTGCTCTTGGGAGATGCGCGGCACCTGGTACTCCGGGGCGGGTTAATAAGAGCATCCGCGGCGCCAGGCTTTTTTCGGCTGGGGTGGGACAAGGGACCAGGGTGGCTCCGCAGAGCGATGCCGGGTGTCTGGCAGGGTTGTGAAGATGCGGTGGGGTTGTGCATGGCCTGCGCCAGGCAGCACGGTGCATTTTACCACCCAGACCCCGGTCCCCAGCCTCCCTCCCCGGAGGCAGCCGAGTTCAGCGCCGTGAGAAGTCACGGAGAAGAAATGTCGTGGAGAAACTTGGGATGCTGCTGCTTGGTTCAGCGGGTTTCGACGTTAAACACAAACTTATCCCACTGGAAAGCGATTTTTCTGGGACGTGGTAATCCATGGCACTTCCCCAAATCTCCAAGCACGTGAGCACCCTGTGCCCGTTTGGCGGATATGGAGGAAAAAGGTCCACGGCCACAGAAGAAGGGAGCCGGGAGCGCCGACTCGGGCTCTCAATCGCGCAACCGGGAGCGGAGCCGCCCGCTTGTACTTTGAGACTGCGCCCGCTCCCTTATCGGCCTGACCCTCCCACCACCGGGCGCCCGCTCTGCCCCAAACCGCCGGCTTTCTGCCGGGTGTTCCCCCGCCGGCGGTGCCCGGCACCGGGCTGGCGTCTGACGGACGAAACTTTACTGTCCCAGGAAGTTTTAGGGGTCGGAGAGGAGCCGGGATGCTGCAGCCCCTCCGTGCGTTTCCCGGCGAGGGTCCTGCCTACGGCCGGGGGGGTTAGCATGACCCTCGGTGTTGCACGGTGCTGACTCCTTGCCACCCACGGCCAGTCGCCCGGACCCCGGCGGAGCCATTTGCCGCTCGGAGCCATGGGTGTTGCGCTGCGCAGCCGGATCCTGCCCTTCCTGCAGCTCCGAGGAAGCAGCCAGCGGGAAGCTGCCAGATCTCGCTCTGTCTCCTGCCTGTGGACATCCCGGCCGTGCCGAGGCTGGGTGCTGGTGAGGGTGCCGGCAGGCAGCGGGAGATGCCGGTTCCTCCTCTCAGGCAGCCTTGGGACGCGTGACGCATTATTTCGCTCCAGGCTTCGGGGTCACGCTGGCCGTCACACACTTTCCGCATCCTTTGAAATAAGTGCTGGATGGCAACGTCAGCGCCGAGGCCGCGACGGCCTCAGCACAAGCAGCACGGGAGATACTGACGGCGATTTTCCACTCCATTTTTGGTACCAAATGTGCAGTTAGGTGATGGAGGCAGAGAGGGCAGCAGCCCTAGCTCCTGCCTTCGGGGCTCGGCAGCTCCTCCCTACCCCGAGGCTTGTTTCTAGCCCCAGTTTCCGTGCGGTGAAGCATGGGAACCAGCTGTAGATGATGCAGCAGGAGAAGGGGGGTTAAAGCGGTGCAAGATGGTTGCGGAGCTGAGGGTGGAGCACGCGGAAACAGGAAACGTCGGCCTCCCTCTGTGTCACCATTACTGGAAACTGCTTTTGCTAAAGGTTTGTTTTCACTCCCAAAATGAAACGGAGCAAGCAGGAGCGAGCCCCTCGTCCCCTGGGGTGTCCCCTCCCTGCATGACAGAGAGGCACGGGCACCCCAGTCCCCGCGGCGGGACTGAACGGTGAAGCAACGCCGAAGCCGGCCGCTTTCCGCAGCCCTCTCGGCTCAGAAACCTCC
>NW_010540142.1:296-593 GCF_000687285.1 Phaethon lepturus | reverse complement strand
CTGCACGCTCCTAATTAAATTTTACCTGACTATCAATCTTTTTGTTAAATGTAATTGAAAAACACACCTTTGGAATCATCACATTAACCTGGCATCCGCTTTATTAGAGTAATTAAAGCCTTTCTCAAGTTAGCGCCGGGCAGATCGGCTGGATTGTGCCGTAATCCCGGCAAAGCAAACAAGTTCCGAGCAAAACTAATTACATTTAGGGCAGCTGTGATAATAATCCTAATTCAACCCCATTTGGTACCTAAAATCCGTCGATCCGGCAGGGAAAGCCGGGGGCGGGGGGGCGGC
>NW_010540142.1:0-202 GCF_000687285.1 Phaethon lepturus | reverse complement strand
CTCCAGCTTGTCCCCTGCCGGCAGCGGTGCCGGGGCTGGCAGCAGCTCTGGGGCCGCCCTGGGTTACCCCAGAATCTAGGGGTCCCCGGGGGTTCCTTCAGGGCTGGGGTCCAGCTGGGGGGTCCCTGCCCTCGGTCACTGGCCCCTGAAGCCGCCTTCCCCATCACCCTGCCTGACCCCGTCGCCCCTTGCCGGGTGCTGC
>NW_010540141.1:0-270 GCF_000687285.1 Phaethon lepturus | reverse complement strand
CTCAGCCCGGCCTCTGACGCACCCATCTGGCATTTTCTCATTACACTGAGGGCTGCTGTTTTGCGGCGTGCGTTTGCCACGGCGTTGTCGGTGGTGGAAAAAAACTATTTTGCAGCCTTGGCTGCACGTGGTGGGGACACAGGGTGAGCGGGAACGCTCTCCCAACGCCCATCACACCGGCATGGGCCAGGATGCAGAGGTGTGCTGGGGACCCCCCACCCCATCACAGGAGAGGGGGGTCCCCAAGGGATGGCACTGCACCTCCTGACC
>NW_010540140.1:366-793 GCF_000687285.1 Phaethon lepturus | reverse complement strand
GGTGATTGGTGGCTGTCTTGGTCACAGTGACTACAAAGTAGTTGAGTTTCAAATTGTTGGTGACTGGAGAAAAACTGCCAGCAAAACTTTGCCCCTGAATATGGGGAGAGCAGACTACAGGCTGCTGAAGGAGCTAGTTAGTAATGTCTCCTGGGAATCTGCTTTTGAAGGTATAGGAGTCCATGTATGCTGGTCACTTCTTAAGAGCCATCTCTTTATAGAGTACAGGAGCAGGCAATTCCAGTGTGCTGGAAGTCAAGCAAGTGGGACAGAAGTCTGGCTTGGCTGAGCAGGGATCTTCTAGAACTTAGGTGGAAAAGGAAAGCATATGGGCACTGGAAGCAAGGACAGGTGACACGGGAGGACTACAGAGATGCTGTTTACCACTTGTAGGGAGAAAATTTGCGTGGCCAAAGCTTGATTAGAG
>NW_010540140.1:0-231 GCF_000687285.1 Phaethon lepturus | reverse complement strand
TTGAAAAAAAAAAAAAAAAAAAAAACTTGAGAGACAATGCAGTCATTGGTCATAGCCAACACTGGTTCACGGGGGGAAAGTCCTGCTTAACTTAATTTCCTTTTATGACAAGGTCACCTATCTAGTTGACTAAGGGAAGCCAGTAGGTATGGTTTCTTTTTGGATTTTAGCAGAGCTTTTGATAACTGTCTTTCACAGTATCCTTCTGGACAAAGTGTCCAGCACACAGCT
>NW_010540139.1:0-744 GCF_000687285.1 Phaethon lepturus | reverse complement strand
GCTCGCCCTCCTGCCTCCACTGCTCCTACTCCCCACAACACCCTTGCAGGGGGCTGTGGCCAAGGAGGGTGCTTCTATGGGGCATCCCCTTTCTGTGCGCCGGCTGTGAGTACAGAGGGCAAGGTCTGGGCTCCCAGCATGGCCAGGAGAGCGGGTGGGTGAGGGCAGCTCCTTCACTGGGTGCTACAGTCGGAAAGGTGCAAGCGCACTCCTGCACGCCCAGCTCGCCAGCACGCCGAAGCGGGATTTAAAAGCTCGCTCTGGCACACCCAGCCCCCGAGCACGTAAACACCCCGGGAGCAGGTGAGGGAGCCTGGGACTGCTGGCCTGGGAGCTCTGGACATTGGGAAAGGCTCAGAAATAGATCCAATGGAGGACTGCGGGGAACCCAGGGCCCATAGCTAGCCAGAAAAACCCAGTAACTAATGCAGACCGGAGCAGCCTGGGGCAGGGGCATGGCATCTCTACGGGACAGGGCACCGGGTGCGTGGCATGGCTCCATGGGGCAGATGTCTGCAAACACTGGGGCTGGGAGCAGAGCCTGGCGCCTCAGCCACAGCCAGCCATTCCCACCCTCCCCAGCCTCACTCCAAGCTGGGAAGCAGAGCTCTGGGCGTGGGAAAAGCAAACCAGAGGATAGACGAGTGCCCAACCTCTGCAGGCTGTGCTCCACATTTAGGGGAGTCCAGTGGCAGCCGTGCCCCCAGCAGCCCCCCAGAGCTTTGTTTGGGTGCCACACTGGCA
>NW_010540138.1:50589-111481 GCF_000687285.1 Phaethon lepturus | reverse complement strand
CGGGCGAGGTGCTCGGCCGGGCGTAGGGAGCTCTCGGCGTCGGTCAGAAGCGCGGCGCTCACCCGCCAGGTACACTGAGGTGAGGCCGGTGCCATGGGTCGGGATCAGAGGGGTACGAGGCCACGCTCGGACACGGCCCTGGTGCAGCCGCGCCTTAGCCCTCGTCCAGCTCTGTGGTCTCAGCAGCTCCGCTTGGAGAACTGGCCTTCAGCCCAGAGAGCCGAAGCCGTGCAGGGGAAGAAGAAAAACCTTTTGGGACGCTTTTCACCCCCTCTATCCTCCTGCCATATTTTCCACGGGAAAGAGAGCCTGACTACAGGCGAGAAGAGCTGCAGCCGACCTCTTGAATTGGAACACTGAGTCTTTGGCTGGGTCATACCTGGAGGTGCAGCTGGAGAGGCTGCATGGCTTTCCTGAATGCACATACACCGACATCTTGCGTGACATCTCAAGTTGCAGAATTTACTAGGCAGAAACTGTGCTTTAGCATAAATGCCACCCATCCTTCTACTGCAAGGGAATTGCCTGCTGACGAGATTGAGTCTAGACACATAGATGAGGCATTTTGCCCTTACTGACTTTAAAGCTTTATCTCATTTTTCCAGACCACTTTTAAAACAACGTGAGCATTTTGCAGTAACAAAACTGAAAGTTTCTAAATTTCAGTTTCAAAGGTCAGTCACTGAAATAGATTCGTTTGTTCTTACCCAGCTCCAAATGAGTCTTTAGCCCACTAACACAAAAAGGTGGCTCACAGATACCATAAGAATATTTCAAGTGAAAAAATCCTTCACCTGAACCCAGACAAGAATAATAAAAAGGGGTAATAAAATCAATGCAAGGTATTTAATGTATCATCACTGCTGTCAGAGCAGGGATTAATGTGGCTAAATAGGGAAACAGGGTACCGAATGAGAGTTTGATTTGGTTTCCATAGAGTGCTGTGTCTCCGGAGAAGATGGAAGGAAAGAGCAGAACTTGATCCCATGCTCTTTGGGCACGTAGGAGCCAACTATTCATTCTATTCCTTTCGAATGATACTGGGAACTTAATGTGAAGAGAAAACACAGTTCTTCATATGAGCATCTGGCCAGAGTGACACACAAATCAAGGCTATCATGGCTCCACTGACATGGGAGAAATATCCCTGAGAGCTGTGATTCCTTTTCATATGAAGGGAAAAGAAGAGTGTAACAATAGCCCTTAATTAAGTGCAGATAGAGAATTTGCTTGTTTTTCTTTTCCATCCTGGAGGTACAAGGCAATAGACTTTAGCCAATGAGTTTATTTTTCTCTTACTCAGATAAGGTGGTTTGAGGTGAGACTGGACTTTTTAAGTTAGTGGTCTTAGACTATGAGATCATGCAAGGAATGTTAATTTTGAAGAGGCTGTACAAGAAATTTTTGAAGACAAGAAAGAACGGAAGGTACAAGGACCCTGACTCTGAAGCTCTAGCAATTCATGGAGGATGGGGAGGATGCTGGATGTCTGTCTGTTCCCTTACTTTGCCAGAGGTTACCATCCCCACCACAGAGGTGGCAGAACAGGCGGTGTGTCTACTCCTCAGCTGAGGCAGCTCAGGCTGTCATATTAATGCAGTTGCCATCAGCTTCAGTTTACATTACTATGTGAGACTGAACTACAGCAGCAGAGCTCTCTGATTCATGATCCCTGTTGGAGTTAGCTGCAGTGGCTGAAGAGATGGCCTCCCCCACATATCTTCTGCCAATGCAGCAACATCTCATGGGGATCATGAATCAGAGTCTTGGGGGGAAAGGTTGGGAAAAAGATGACAGGAAATAGGGAAGAAGAAGAAAGAGAATAAAGAAGTGAGGGCAGGAAAGGAAAGAGCATTAGTAGACAGAGGAAGGGTTATTAACATGCCAAGAAGAAAAAAAAAAAGGGATAGGAATTTGTTAGGGTATTTCTTAAAAGCCTAATTATAGAGGCGGTAGGGAGACAAGTCACCTCACATCTATTTATACCTCAGAGTTATTGATTACCTTCAGGCCTGATTTCAGAAAGAGCCAGTAACAAGCTGTGTGAATCAATTACAATTACGGAATTCTATAAAATATGGGCAGCAAACTAAGTGAAAAAGCTTCCATCTGGGATTTGGATATTCCAAGCTCCAGGATGAAGCGGGGTTGCACCCTAAAGAGTTAATAATCCAGTACAGGAAAGGTTATTACTTGTCTGTATGGACAATTAAGAAGTGTCCAAGTGATGCACAGGAGAAATCAGCACCTCCAAAGCATAAGGCAGCAAGCCATGGCTTGGTAGGAAGAAAGGCAAAACCCCTTCTTGCCTGAGTTAATGAATGGTAAATTAAGCAGGTCAGGGGGAAATCTTTCAATTGAAATGATTCAAAAGGTGTATAGGGACCAAAAACGGAAAAAGAATCCATCAGCCTCAGGCTCCATTCAGTGAATGTAACCTGAAGACATAAAGACTTTGTGAAAACCAGAGCTTGGTTATAAATGCTGCCAGGCATTTGCCAACCTGTCCATTGAGTCATACAAAGTGAAGGAAACCATCAGATCTGAATTAAGTGCTGCTTAGGGAGTATAGTTGTGGGGGTTTTTTTCATCCCTTTCTGTTCATCTGTATCTACAAATTTGCAGGTATGCCATCTGTTCAGGATTTGTAAATACTCACTTTTAGCTTAACTTTTGATAGGATTTATTCCAAGGAGGGTTGAGCCCTAAGGCATTCCTTTCCTTGAGTGTGGCCATCCTGAAAAACTGCACCTTGGATATCCGCGAGGTGACCACCAAGCCCTACCTGCTCCCATACACACATGTGGTTCTGTGTCTCTACATGCAACAGACTCTGCTTGAGAGCAGGCAAAAGTTGCTTCTAAGGAAAATGTGTCTTTGGGTGACCGCTGGCGGCCAGGAAAGCTCTCGGGCATATGGCAAGACAATGACTCTGTATTTCAAGGGTGTCATTGGACATGAAACAGTGATAAAAATTGAAACAACATGGTGAAGAGGGGAAAAACTTACACCATGTGCTGCAGGAGAATGTAAAAACTCTCCATGTCCTTGATGGTGCTAGCAGTTGGCCTCAAGCTGAAATAGTCCAAAGAAATAGAACTAGCCTTCCAGCATTACAACAGATGAAATTAAAGGCCAGAAATGAGAAAAGTGGAGGCAGCTAAAATACAGACAATAAAGAAGCCAAGCAGGCATCACAAGAAGCAGAGCACCAGAGGTGAATGGGACTGACAACCACAGTCAGTTGGCTGAGATGAAAGGACATAACCAGCGGAATAGGAGCAGCTTTCCGAATCACACAGCCTGTAACTAACACTGCAAAGGTGGATCCTTCTGACAGTTTGTGCAGCATCCACAAAGTAGCAAAAGACTGTTAGGTGTTTGTTTTATTCTTCTAGCTGAAAGGAAGAAACTTTGTGCATTTTTAGTAGTGTAGACCAGGTAGTGTATCAAATCATACTCTGGTTAAAAATACTTTACTAAGAAAATTTTTAATTATTCCAGCAATGAACAGCCAGCAACACCAGAAATTCAAAGAGCAGAACAGTTCAAGCCTTCTGTAGAAACATTTGCTACATGACATACTTGTGTCAAGAGGAGGACTGAGATCTTATGTGGTGGGAGATGAGGCAATTACTGTTCTCATTAAATTAGTTTGGAGCAGGGTATCCCAAATCCTCAGGAGACAGTTGATTTAAATGTGTCATTGATGACATGTTCAGCACTAATCCCTCAGGAGGAGAGTAAGAGAAACTTCAGCATCAGCAGATAGGCAAGGGAGGGAGTAGTGAAATAATTCCCACATGCCGGTCCCATCCCTTAATCTCTCTGTACAGAGTATCTATAGTAGTACCATGGAGCACTACAACTCTGAGTACAGCAAGAGTGTAAAGTCATTGTGCCACACGTTGTGCATGTTCAGTCAGCAGAGCTCGTGTGGGGCAGGCAATCAGCTGCTGTGACTGGAGAGGACATGACAGCAAGGAATATCTTGTATCACGCTGCTGGGGAAGTAGAAACCCCTGTACTGATGGTAAGAACAGTTCTCCACTGGGAAGGTAAAGAGCGCCAGGAGGAATAGGTAAAGAAGCAACAAAATTTCCATTAAAGGAAAAGAAAAAGGCAAACAGAAAGAAGTCAGAGTAACAGAAACAGAAACCAATAATGGGGAAATTAAGATAGCCTGGAAAATGGAAAAAAAATCTTTAAAAAAAAGATAGCTCTTGTCACCTTGAGTGCTCTGAGTGAGGTAGTCTGGGTTCTCCGTGGTCAGTACTCCAGGGGAGCCAGTAAGGCCACTAGAGATCTGGGGTGGAAGGAAGAGGCAGGGCATTCTGCCAGAGAAGCCACCTTTGCCAGTAGTCCGGCCAGGCGGAGGGATTGTTCACGCTTGAGCACAGCTGGGATCGGAGCAGTTTTATCTGTTGCTGCTGTGCTCTCTGCAGCCTCCAGAAATTACACTCGCATAGTGTCACCCAAGGAAGTGGCAAGAGTCAGTGGGAGCCAGCACATGGTTCCTAGCTTAGCTGGTTTAGTTGGACCTTGATAAGTTCTTTGTAGTGTATTCCTGTTTTTCCAGCAATGGTGGTAAGCTCTTGCAACAGCCACATTGGCTCTACTTAGAAAGCACAGGTCTGCTTGCCCCATGCTACATGCAAGCAACTCAGCTGCTTCCAGATGACCCCTGCAGTCATCATCAGACATCACTCTCCTTAAGCTAACCTGCCAGCCCCACACTTTTATGTCTCTGAGTCTTTTATAAAGTTAATCCACAAGCTGGATAAATCACCACTAAGTCAGCTGCAGTAAGAACTGAATGCTCACCTACCACCTCGTGCATACATCTTCAGAGTATGAATGTTGGCAGGAAGTAGCTATTCTCTTTCTTCTGTTAGTTGTTGAATGGTGTAATACAGTCTTATTTCCCTTCCAAAAAAGTGTCCTTTGTTCTGACAGTGAATTTATATAGACCAAGTAGTGACACTTTTGTACAGGAGAGTCTTAACGTTTGGGTAGTTCAGGGGCATGGCTGGAAAAATACAATTCCTGCTCAGTAAGCATTAGCCTTTTTCCACTTCTTTCCTTCCTAAAATTTACGGTCACTTCTATCCACCTTTCATCTGCTCAAGGGAAAAAAAAAAATAAGGAAAGAGCCTTTTCTTGTGTTCTTCACTTAAACAAAACCAGGCTTTCACATTCTAAGAGATTCATACCCTACTAGCAAGATAATAGGTGAGATGTGAGTCCAAAAGTCCCCCTACTGTGTGCTCAGCATTCATGGGTGGTCGCAGCTGTAACTGAGCTACCTCACCATGGTGCAGCAAGAATTCAGAGATTTATTTTATGCAATTGGCATTCTATTTATGCTTTTTGGTCCACTGTATCTCGCAGCACATTACAGGGTATTTAATCACAATACACTGTACCTACAGCACAGTTCCACCACAGTCATTTGGCACATGAAAGGGGAAGGAGAGGGGAGGAGATGGGAGACAAAGGAAAAGAGGTGGCTTGATTTTGTAAAATCTAGTTCTCACCTGATGAAAAAACAGTGAAGTATTCTGATCATTGCCTTCTTCCTATTTCTAACTCCTCTCAAAATCTTCTCACTCATAACACCACTTCTCCTCAGCATCTCAATTCATTTTGTCTTGACCTTCTGAAAGATAACCCTTGCTGTCTAATACCCAAGTTGTTTACCCAACTTTCTTTGGAGACAAACATTCTCCACTAATCTCACTTCCTCTTAACAGCCTAAATGCTTCATAACTGCCCTGTCTTGTTTTTAAACTGCTGCAGCATCAACTGTCTTCTTCACTCACAGGCTGTATTCCTGCACCTTCTGAATGTTCAGCAGCTCTACCCTTGGCTATCAAATGTAAATACTTCTTTTTACCTTCCATGTTGTGCACAACTGTGCATCTTAGATTTCTATTTTATAATATCCCAACCTTTTCCCAGTCTTTTGTAGCCGTCTCCAGTTCTCTGACACTTTCGTTCTCATATTATTCTCTTCTTGTTTGCTTGGTGGCTAGGCCTTTCTAGCTAGCAACCATACAGCCCTGGTACATAAAGATCTGTTCTCTCTTCATGTAAACCTTAACTCTTTCTGGAAAACACCAAGCTAAAGGATTAAAAAAATATCCATGGTAGCTTCCTGTGCAATTTGTCTTTCTATTTTGGTCTGTAACCTAAACTGCAGCTCTAAGGAACAGGTAGAGCTTTCCTATCCGTGTGTTGTAGCATGCCAAGTATGTTGTCAGTACTTGACAAGTAATCGCTGCCTCCACAGAATATTCTTCCTACCCGACAGCTGGTCAGTGAGAACTGCGTGGCCCCAGGAATTCAGCCCAACAGCTAACCAGCAGAGTCCAGAAAAAGCAAATAGGTATTTTGAGGAAAGCTCATCTCTCTCAGCTGCTTCTGGAACCAGAAGCAAAGACAAAAACAAAGGGAAAAAAAACATTAAAATAACTGCAACCAGCCTAAAATCCAATCCTCATTCCTTCCACTCCTTATCTTGGCAAGTAAGAAGTGTGGTAGCTTGGCCTCCCCTCCAATTAGCTTGGCCTCTCTTCCAACCCATGGGTGAAGGCTCAAGGATGAAGGAATATGTAGGCCACAAACCTGTAGTGGTGGCTTATTTAGTGCATTTCCATCAGGGCACTTCAGCTTTTGTCCTTTATTCTATAGGAATATTTTTTTGATTTAATAGTACCAGAGATAATGGCAAATGAATGACTTGATCAGGCACATAAAAACTTATACAAGCCAAAACTAGGAGAATAAAAAAACCCAAGTATGACTCACACACAACAGATTTGAGATTGTCAAGGAACAAAGACCATTATTGCTAATCACGTGGTGCAAGTACACTTTTACATGTGCAGAAACAATTTCATATATGTATATATATTATTTTTGTAGGGGACAGATTTGTCCTTGTAGCACAAAAGAATGGTGCGCTGTGTTCTTTGTTTTGTGGCCTCTTAACAATGTTAAAAAAAAAAGTAACACATGTTCAACTTTCAAGGTGAAAACATTCTCTTCTGAGCTTCAACTGGGGTTTATGCAAGAAGTGCTCCTGCCCATGCCCTATAATCACTACCAGTTCATCAAAAGGCTGGCTATGTCCTACCCAGAGAGAAGCACGTTGATGGTTCATGCTGCATGAACCAAATGCCAAGACTTTTCAACACACTGACACATCAGATTTCCCTGAATCTGGTTAGAATTCAGAGCACTACCCCTGCAAAGCTCCCTTTACCCTCCCTCTGGATTTGATGAATGAGAAAGAGCGGATGATGCCAGCACAGAAGTAGCAGGCCCAGAGGGCTGCAGAGGAAAGGGGCTGGCACAGCTGTGACAGGGCAAGGAGGGTCAGGCACACGATGAGCGCTCTTCATCCATGGGTTGCCAGCTATCTTTAAACTCCGTATTGTGTGGTAGAAGGGCAAGTTGCTTGCTTTCAGTCAATGGCTGGTATCCAATCACTGTAACGTACTTCTATTCGCAGCCATGTAACAACAAAAATATTCTATGAAGCCAAAAGTACACAGAAAACCAACTGTTTCAACAGTTCATGGGGTTCCCCCAGTGCGAAGACCGTACATCTCAGGGACTATTTGCCCTGCTTACTGTTTGGCCACACCATGGGCAGCTCCCATCGCATGCAATTAATGTCAAGATTACTAACACAAATGCTGCTTCCTTCTTGCTTTCTTTTCTGCTTGACTTGCTTGTTACTTACAGTGCGCATCAACAGATTTAAGGACAACCTTCTCACTCAGGCTATTCCCCATCACACTCATCCTCGCCTTTATTGCAATTACATCACCCCCAAAGGAAAAAAAAAAAGGTGTTTTTCTGGACAGAAAAAAATTACCTCAATTCAGCAGCACCCTGATTTCATTATTATTGCACAATAGTCAATACAAAGATAACTTTATGGACTTAAAAAACATTACCAACTGGAAGTATCCCAAGTAAATGTAAGTCGAGACCACTCACAAGCCCTTATGGCATACAGAGTAAAGGGCAGTCAAAGCATTAAATCCGTCTTTTCATCTTGCTTATCCCAAAGAGAAAATTCAACATATATATATAACTTCTGTTCATTTCATTTTCTAATAAACAAGGAACTGAGGCACTGACTGTGAGCTGTGAGGAAGGAGCATGCAGTGTTTCAAACGCAATGAAGCTTGAAAAGTTTAGTTTGGTGGAGATTGTTCCACACAATTGTATGTGGCTAAATTTTCCAGAAAGTAACAAACAGCCAGTGAAATGAGTTTGTATTCAGATACACTTGGCTCAGCAGGCTGTGGTTTAGCCCCATAGGTAAGCTCAAATTTGACGTGGGTTAAAATAAAATAGTCCTTGGCGACCAGTCATGGTTACTGAAATCTTACTCTTGGAGGACTGGTTAAGAGGGTCCGGATCCAATTCTTCCACAGTCACTGCAGCTGGAACAGACCTGGTCTGTCAGTGCCCAGCTCCATCAATCCTACGTGCCTGATCTGTCCGAGTTTCGCTAAGAAAAGAAAGTAAGGGAGCCCTGAGATGCACAGACATAACATAAATAAAAAAATATATTCACAGTTCCAACTGTCCACACATTCTCAAGAAAGTTGCACCTATGTTATATGACGCACCATGTGGTTTCAATTGTAACAACAATGCACGTTTGTTCAACTGCACGCTGGCTGCTAACTACACTACTCGCCGTGTTTAAATATGGCATGGCCTGTGACTGCCTTTCAGGGTCAAGTGTCTGGCATGTGCCTGCTACGTTATGGTCGGTATAATCTTATAGATTACCCAAGCGGAGACACAGACTCTTTGATGTTGTGAAGGCGTATTTATGTACGGTACACATGCACTGTGTATTTTTCGTAAGGTAGAAGGTCCATGAAAGAGGGTACTGGGAAAAAAAGCAAGCATTAAAAAAATGGTGTCTCTCTAGGTCTTTCCATTCCCTTTGCATTAGATTTAGTAAATAAAATAATTATTGTACACTACTCTCCTAAAACTGAATTTAAGTATTTTTCACTCATTTCTACAAATGACTGCTCATGAAAGTTGCCTTGCCATGCAGAGCTGTTTGCAGTGACCTGCACTGTCTGTCACCAAGGAATTTTTTCAGAAATACCTTGCTATCGCCAAGTTTTCTGATAAAACATTAACATTGGTGGTTTCCAGTTTTTTTGTCCTCATGGATTTAGGACATTGCCATCATCATCCCTGGAAACATTCAAGGTCAGGTTGGACGAGACTCTGAGCAACCTAATCTAGTTGAAGATGTTCCTGCTCAATTGCAGGGGAGTTGGACTAGATGACCTATGAAGGTCCCTTCCAACCCAAAGATTCTAGGATTTTCGCTAATAGCTGTGGGGAGACAAAGAGTAGAAGTCAACAGACCTCACTGAAAAAGGTATACCCGATGCTAAATTCTACACTGAAGTTGTACAAGAGAGGAGGACTGCATCACCAGCCTGCTAGGAAAATAATTTAACCTGTGTTTTCCAGGCGTGCTCTACTCCTATCTTAGGCCATTATAGGCCTTTCGTAAGCTAGGTAATGCTTTCTATCTAATGAAGTTTCTCCAGACACTTCATTGTAAACAGCCATTTAACATACATACAATGTTTTGCAGCTTGTGTTTTGAATGAAATCTTGCTGCTATGCATTTGTCTTCAAAAATCTCTTGACCTCACATTTTGGAACGGGAACCTGAAATTAAACAATAGGATGACCAACATATGTGACAGTATAATTAAAAACAGCACTATAATGCCTGCTCAGAAAAGGACCAAATTAAAGCTCTGCCATCTCTGACGTTTCCTAACATTTAAATGCTCAAAGTTGTAATCTTTATAATGTTGTGATTTTTATAATGTAAAAATGATAATTTTACAGGGGCAGGGAAGAGAGGGTTATTTACAGCATTAAACAGTGTGAACTAGTAGCTCAGGACACTTATTTTTAACCCTTTCACTCCCAAAAACAACCTCTGAACATATCCTTCTCCGATTTATGCATCATGAAAAGTCAGCGTGGAAAAAGTTCCTAACGCAATTAACATTTCAATGAATGAAGCCATTAAAAGTTTCATAGAAAGAAAGAAAAAAAAACAACCCAAAACCCAAACCTATTTAAAGATTTTATGCCCATCTCTATTGTAAAATATTCCATGCTGTTCTTCCTACCCCGCAGGCTTTCAGGCCTCGTATGGCCGCCAGAATGGAGCCACACTTTACAACCACACCCCTCGTTCTCCTGGTGCCAGTTACGGAGCTGCATAGAGATGGTCACACAAATGATGATCAAGGGGCTCTGTTTATATTTAGACTTAGGCCAAATGTTTCCAGTGAAAGCCCCAGAAAAGAAGGATAGGTTTAAAGGTTTATTCGCCTCTAAAGAATGTTCTCTTTGTAACAAAGAGGGTTTTTTTCTTCAAAAGCCTTGACTATAGAGCCCAAATAGAATACGAGCTCTTATTTTGCTAACACTTCTGTACCCTTGAGATGTAAGAGTATAAACTTGAGTCGTGATGAAGTATAAACTGTACCAACATGTGAGTTGGCAAAAAAAAACCCAAACAAAAAAAAACAAAGACACACCCCAGGATTTTCTTACTGCTAGATGTCTCTTCATTTTACTCCATTTATCTTTTCTACCTCAACCTGTCTTATAGCAAGAACCCTTTCAGTCTCAAAGCTTACAGACCTCCTGGAGGGTGGGGGGCTAGGAGGAGGGAGGGGGGAGGAAGGACCAAGATAAAGGTCCATTATTAATGCAAACATATGTGCAGGTTGGGATTACATATTACAGATAAGACCTCCGGGAGAAGGACAGTTAGTACATGCATATGGTGGGTGTTAATTGTCATCTTCTCAGATAACTGATGATAACAGGCTACTCGGATTGCTCTTGCACTGGGTGAAGTGGCTGGTGGTGGGGTTCATATCCAGCCAGGGTGAAAAACTAATGACTAGTGATTATAGGAATCTAACCCTTTCTGTTACTCCTATTGCTTTAACAGATGAAAAGAGTAGATACAAATCAACAGGTCTTGGCATGTCCAGCAAAACTGTTGTTCAGCCAAGCACAGTTTTAAATACCCCAGAGCTCTGTCCCTGTTTTTTTCTTCCCGGGTGGCTCATTAAACACACCACAGCCAGGCACTGCTGCAACCGAGTTTAAACAGGAGCTGTGGCACACTCACCATTTCTGAAAGTCAGGCTTGTTTTTAAGTACCCAAAAAAAAAGATTGAGGAGCTGTAGTTTGCGCCAGTATGTTTTTCACTCCTGACTTAAATATCCATACAAACAAAAGGGAAACGATGGGAAAATCTTATGGAGAACTGTGTTACTGCTTTTGAAGTCTGTAGGGAGGTTGATGGCACAAGCACCTCAGGATGTGGTTCTGCACTGCACATCTTTCAAGTGGCAAAGCCTTTTTAAGACACTACCACCTCCAGGTATGCCAAGACACTCAAGAAACTACTGCTTCCTTAGTTGTAGCAATTCAAGTGGATTTATGACTGGGTAAGGTGCCAGGTAATATGCTCTTGGTTTCATTCTTTTTCTGTCTTTTAAACTACATTATTTCAAAGATGAGGATGTCGGTGGGGAATTGTAATAGCATAAGCCAACACAAGACAGTACTTGTTTCCCAGTGGCTAGTCCACTCATGCAACTCCTGCTGTATTCCCACATGCCCACTGTCGCTCTTGCACTAGCAGCAGTAACTCTACCAAAAAAAAAATCTGCAACAAGCAGTTTTCAGTGCCCCAGTGGCTCACGCTGCAGCCACAGTCACTAGTCCTAACCCGTTGTATGGGCAACAGGGAGGAAGAGGACAGCTAGGGCCTCAGAGATGGTCACATTATTGCTTTGGCTAGTTGAATGTTTTTAGCTTGGCTTAAATTGATCTTACATCTTTAGAGGAGTGAAGTACAGATGGCAAAACTGAGGGAGCACATAGTACCAGCAAGACACAGAAATGTGTGAACAGGGGCAGGGACTCTGAAAGCAGCTCTACCCTCAGTGAATTTTTAGTGTGGAGTCCCAGCCTCACTGAGGAAGCCCCATTTATGGGGACATGCCCTGACAAAGAACAACGACTGACATTTGCTAGTCTCAGAGGATCAGACTATTTGAGCCATCCAGTCAAGACAGCTTTGATAGCACTTTGAAGAGCCGCCACAAGGAGTCAGCAAGAGTCACAACCTCTGGAAACGGCATAAATTGCATCTTCACGTCATACAATCATCACAGTCCAGCCAACACGCAAAGAGATTTCAGAGAGGCAAAGAGAGAGAGTGATACAGAAGGGAAGGTGATAGAACAGAGAAGATAGATCAAGGTTACATCAGGTTAATGCAAGCAAGTTTACACAGTTACAAGTCGTTAGCAGGGTTAGTCCAGAGCCTGTAAAACTGGCATATGTTTCCCTGCTGTGAGAGTTTTATAACCTGTCCTTTGACAAATCAAGCATCTCTGCAAACCAAATATTGTGATTTGGCTATTTACTTACTGTACTAGTCTGTGGTTAGTTCTTTTCTTGCACGTATCAGCACCACTAACAAGAAACACGTTCCATCTTCTGTAGCAAAAACTGACAAGAAGTAACAAGGGCAGTGTGATGTAGCAAAGAGTGCTTACAGCATTTCAAAGAAAGAGGAGAGATGGTTCAAGTGAACCTCGCATCCTTTCCACATACAGTTCTATTCCTGAAAATCTGAAAGATGGATTTATTCTCTCCTACAGCCTCCACAATAAATCAATGCTGTACTCAGCCATGTCTGTCCCAATATGAAGCCAAGACAACCTTAAGGAACAAACCAAAACATTTTACAACCCATATTTGTTTCCAAACGAGAAGAGCTTATTATACTTTCACTTTTACAATATATCATCCAAGTGTCTCCTGATAGAATCAGTCACTAAAGCTTGAACTAGGTTTTGTTATTCCACATGTTGAGTAATAGCTCTACCTTTCATTGTCCAGGCAGTTACAGAGGTTTGTGTGGGTTTGGTTTTTGTCTTTTCACTCCCCAAGTAGTAAATTAGGAGTGATCATTCTCGACAAACAGAAAGTGCATGAAAATTAAATCCGTCTGTTTCTAACAAAATAAGGAATAAGAGAATGGATCCAACAGAATATTTCACTTGCTAAGTACCACTTATACCCAGCACTGGTACCCTCCCAGTGAAGCTCTGCTTCAGAGCAGTGGCTCAAGGCAAGCCAGCTGCCTTCCTGCCATGAACTGCCCGTGCCCCGGCCGGCCGGCCAGAGGAGCGCTTTTGCTTGCTCTGGTGCCAGCTCACCAGTTGCAGTTTGCAGCACACGCTTGCCGTTCGCATGTGTCGCATGGACCTGTCAATTCTGCTCTCCATGAAGAGCCAGACAAATCATAAATTTATCGAGTCAAGCCAAATTGCATTTCTTTAAATGAGAAATTTACTATGATTTAGCTTTTAAACTGTAGCACTGCTGTAGATACAAATTATACTGCATCAGCTCATTTAAAGCTATACCTACATTAACAACTCCTAAATAGAGCGTGCATCTCCATCTTTTCCTCTGGATTTTTCTCACATTTATTCTCTGATGATAAAAAACTGGTTTTTGGCTGCACAGTACATGATGTGTTTGTTCAATAGCCTCAGCTGACAGTGCAGCATCCCTCGTTTATGTTAGTACAGTGTCTTTCTTTCACGAGTAATAAAGACAAATCTTCTCGCTTGTAGGGTCTCTGCTATTGAATTTCTATTATTTTTTTAAATGTCACTGCTAATTTAGAAATGACAGAGCAGGAACACGATCTGCCTGCTAGGTGCCTCCATTTCCCTTTAGTGAGTTAGAAATTATACTGCCTCAAGAAGGTTTGCAAAACAGCAATTTTATGTTTACTGTGACCCTCAGGGCAACATTTGACAACAGTCTTCCCTGCCTGTGGCAGGTGAGCCTTTAGACTAGATCAGGCATTGCTGATAATTTCATCAAGTCTTAGCTACCTCTGCTCTGACTGTGAACCGTAACTATCCCCGTAAGCCCTGGCTGCTCTGACATCTGAAGCTTTATTTCATAAAGATAATCTGAATTTGCCCAGAGATCTAAGGTTCATGGACCTGCTGAGCACACAAAATATGTAAAAGTTACATTTTTCATTGATGATCATTTGCAGCATGATTGATTTTTGATCTACAAGACAATCATTTCCTCTTGTGGGAAAAAAAATACTACAGTTTCATAGTTTTAAGTTTTTACAGTTTTAAGCTTAAAGCCTATCAGATGAGATAGTAAGTAATGACAGAGTATTTGAGCATCCTTCCTCTGAAAGGAGATGATGACAATCTGTGAGAGCAAAAATGTATTTTATTTGAATAAAACTTACCACAGGTAATAAAACTTCACTTAGGTCATAATGTGCTATTTCAGAGAGAATAGCCAGTCTGTTTAAATGCTGAATTAAGAATTCATCTTGAATAAAAGCTGAAACAACTCCACTACAGGGTGAGTCCAGAATGAGCATCCTATGAGATTTCTAAGAATACAGTACTCTTCTGTACTAAATACCACGCTGTTGTAATATGCACAGATTTCTCTCTCCTGTAATTAGGAAACATTCTTAATTCCGTATCTCGTTGTTGACAGGGATCCTTTTACAGTATTTGATTTTTCACCATTTTATTTTTGTAGAAATGGTAGTTCACCTACTAGAGTTGTTTGAAACAGTGAGTTTTATTCCTTTGTTGAAAATTACAAGGAAAGAAAAGCAATCCTTTCAGAAGTGCGGTTCCCACAATAACCAGGGGGGATAGTTCGGTTTTATCAACCCACTTCTTAGAATTCTTCAAATCAGATCCTGGAAGGTTTTCTTATGTTTTGTGAGTAGTTCCTAAAAACTTTTTCTCCAGGTATATGTTCAGAGATCAAATTTGTTTGGTTTCAGTCTAAAAGTATAAACCACCAACAAACAATGCAGTACTAATGTTTGATATTAAACTGCCGTTCTCATATACTATTTTCACCGACATGTGCTCAATGTATTTTTTCTAATGGCTTTTAATGTTCATAGTCCATTTCTCTAATCCGAGTCAAACAACTATTCTCTAGATAGGTGGAGGAGTGACTATGTGGCAATGATCAAGTGCTAACTCTGCTTGCTCTCCATGTCTCTAAAAAGTTTAAAATAGTCATAAAATAACTATTATGCTCAGTCATAAAATACCTACCTAAAATGCTCAGCCTTTCAGACATACCTAAAAGGCTGCACCACCTTCTTACCGGTAGGAACAGGAGAATTTTGAGGCGATTTCTGTCAAATAGCTTTGAAGAGATTTAAAATTTATTTGTTGCTTTATAGTTTTCTAGGCACGTAGTTGGAGGCTGACATTTGACAGAGTTGCAGTTTCTAAATTTTGCATCCATGACATTTTTAAGCACCTGCACAGGAAGATGTCTTATCTGGGCAACTGAAAATCTTTTTACACTCACAGATACAAGTCCTGAAAATAGGCACATATCCATGACGTGTAAGAACACAGCAGTGAGTCCCACCTGATGATGCATTTTTTTTCTCCTGCCATAGAAAACTTCCACTAGTCCTTCTGGGCAAAACGGCAGAGTAGATTACTTACTGCTTAAAAAAAACATAGCAGCACCCAGGCAGTCTTTAGTGCATTACACAATATGAAGAAAGAGACAAGGAGATTGGCCTTGGAACTATATGGAAAATACAATGCTGACAAAACCATTACTAGCAAAATCTCTTTCTCCCTTAGCAGAAGTTGCGGGTGGTCTTTGCAAAAAAAAAAACACCAAAAAAAAACATATTAAGAAAACTTTGGCTGCAGCTAGCTCGCTGGCAAATGCAAAACCAAATATCTGGCACCAGGTGTGAAAGTTGTGAGGCACCCTGACCTCACGGTCATTAGAATTTTGCAAGATTTCCAACTCAAGTAAGATTTCCCAGCTCACACCTCCTTCATCAGCCCTCATCACACTGGCTGAAATTATCTTGGCAGTGGGGATAATTATTCATCAGTTACAATAAGCGTTACAGACGTATCCGAATCAAACGCGGTGCGCGGGCCGGATATACGGCTTTGAGAACTCCCACCGTGTCTGTTGAAAACCCTCCTCCGGCGGGGCTGGGAGCTGCGCCTGCAGCCAGCAAAGGCCCAGAAACAGAAACGCTCCTTCGTGTTTATCTTGAACTAGGACGCCCACCACAGCCATGTGACTTACCACCAACTTGAGTCATCTTCTAGATAACTCAGCGAGCTTCGTGCAAAAGCTTCATTTGAAGTCCTCATTTTCTTAAGAAATACTCTTAACCATAGATCTTTAAGTAACCTCCCAGAGGATAGAAGGTTGACCTCCAGCTCCCATGTCAGTAACAATGTGTTTGCTTGTCCAGCCAGGCTTTTTCACTCCTCCTCGTATCAAATGTCGCTTCAGCCGCCATCTGAGTCCCTGTCCTTTATGCAGATAGCACATTGTGGGGAAATGTTTACTTTGCCATAGGCCATCACGATCCTGGGATGAAGTATCAGATGACAGGCTTTCATCTGGATATAATTTATTCATTATATCACTACTTTATATTAAAGAAAACGCACCAGTGTGAAAGTATGAACGGAAAACACATTTTGGCTATTGAATAACCTGGAAATTATTAAAGTTAAAAGCTCGAGTCAGACAGAGCAGCATCATATTGTTAGAAGAGTATGTTAATGTTTCAGTCATGCAACCTCTGTGGGTCTTTTGAAACACCTGTGGAAATAAGTTTTGCGCTATTACAATGCTAACAAATACACTGGACCTAGTTAGTTTAATTGCTCAAATTATCCATATGACTGAGTTTTATGAGCTAATAAAACACATCCTGATGTAAATATAATAAATACTTTGTACAAAATACTACACTGAGTCTATTTTCAACAACTTCTTCCTATTTTCTTTTTCTCCTCTGCTTTCCTGTTCCTCAGGTGGCATTCAGTACAGCTGCTACTCAGAAGACCGCTGATGTCGCTTGCGGTGGGATGGAAACTGTGAGAGCACATCATCTACTGTACAATGTAGAGTCTGTCTTTCAAAAGAAAAGATACTGGAGAATAGATTTAACTCTTTCTGAGGAAACCATGTCAATGACTCCAGCTCCCTCTTTCAGCACAGAGGAAGAGGCACCATTTCTTGCTATGTCCCTTTCCCTTTGTTAGGCCAGATCCGTATTCCCAAATGTCATCACACCTCAACTTCACCTACTGGCTCTTTGCTTTTACTGCCTTCTCCGGGTGTTTTGTCGTTGGTAACAGAGCCTGGCAAACCATTTTCTTCACCTAGCATTAAGATCCCTGCTTTTATATTCATAGATGTGTCATAAAAGTGAAAGACAGTAAAGTTTTATGATGGCTAAAGATGGGCCTGAGTGGCAAAACCTGCACTCTAAGTGAAAATTTTCCCAACTTGGGAGGTGTAGGGTTTCAAGCTCTACACAACTTTTTCCTTGTTATAAACGATTACGTGTTCTGCTGCTTGCTTGTGAGGAAAGAGACGTGAATATACTAAGGCATTTTCATTTTTAGTTTCTGATCACAGTAAAAAGCATAGCCGTTACAGGTAAGAAAGATAAGATGTTATACTTCAAACATTTGGTTCAGGAACATAGAAAAAGCTGGAAAACAAATAGGTCATTGCATTAATGAATTCATTATGCATTTTTCATTTTAACTACAGTAATTTTGAAAGCTGATGGTCCACACCACTAAGGGATAGCTGATTAACAAATGGAAGTGTATGAATTAAAATCACACCATATTCCTGAAGTTGAAAAATTTATTACCAAATGAATGGTTGAGTAGATCTAAGTGATGAAAAGAGGTAAGCCATTCAAAATAAAATGCAAACACTGGCCTAATTCAATCACAGGCTCAGAAAGGATTTATGATCCTCGCAATATAAAAAAAAAAAAAATTCTTTCACACTCTTAAAATTAAATTTACAGCTATATGAATCTTTATCTGTTAAAGTAGAAAAGTAGGGTATATATGCATTGTAAGAGTCTGTCAAATATTTTTATTCAGTTTTATCAAAATGTAATCACAGAACTTCTTTATCCTTCTGATTCTGTGTATTTCAACAGTTCTACATTACCAAAGTCATTCACAAACTGCCCACTCCATACTGTGATGCTCTAAAATAGCCAAACTCACCAGCTAATTATGGTATAAAATTTGGTCCACAGCAAAAATTCAGCACCCCAAAAGAAGCTCTCGTAGGACCTTCTAGCGGCGGTTCAGGACACTAACAGCTCCAGCTCTCTGACCCACACCCCTGCCAGACATTACCCCACACAGAGCAAGAAGAACAGAAAGGAACTACTCCTCACCCACCTTAGTTCACAGCCAAAATACAAGCTTCAAACTGCCAGCGTGGCTGATGGTGCATTACTTTCACCTTGGGTCTCACCTGGCGATGAGGTGGAGCAGCTGACTGGTCTTGCTCCTTCAGCAGAGAAATTCAGCAGACAGCTGGAGATGGCCTTGTTTTAAAGCACTGCAGCTAGATCTGCTGGAGATCTGTCTGAACACTTCAACAAAAATTGGCAACTTTTTAATGCTAACAGCAACGCAAAATAAAATAATCACTCAATAAGCAAGCCAGGGTACCTTCCCCAGTTTTGCACTAGCAAATGTAGTATAAGATACCAAGAAAAAGCAAGAAAACCAAGAGAAGAATCACAGTGAATCGACACTCTTGGTTATGTAAGATGGTCATTAATATAGGAAAAGCTGGCAAGCCTGAATTACAGCAAAAACATCTCCTGCTTAATGGCATTGTTCAACAGCTTATACATATGCATACATATAACTTTCTGGTTATAGAGAGAAGTATAGGGTATTTTTCTAAACTGCTAAGTCTACAGCTAAGACTAAGGCAGCGATCACAAGAAAGGTGATGTTCTTGTTCAGTCAAAAAAGGGCATGGAATTTTACAGTAGTTGTTCTATAAATCTGCTTCCTACATTCTCATTAGAGAGAAATTTCATTTACAGAGAAAGAAGAAACAGCAAAAGCCTTCTATGGCAGAAATTTAAAAATTCTTTCACAACTATGGTCTATATCACAATAATTCTAATGAGTCATACTTCATTAATGAAAATTGATTTCTGAGCTTTTCCCCAGAGCTTGATGGGATGCTTAAGCAGCATAAGTGGCATTTTACAGCCACTCTGCACTCTTACAGGAGACTGAGGCAATAACCACTAGCATCCAGCATCCAGTACCTTTGCACTCGCGTACAAATACCAAAACTATTCTGAGACTGATTGCACAGCACACATAGAAGGGACTCTACAGAGCATCCACAGAAATGAATTCATGGAAGGTTTGCACTTATTTACAGGTGTAAATAGCAATAGTGATGCCACACTCTCAACAGGAATCTATATTCAAAAAATTTACGGCAAGGAACTGAAACTTGAAACAATAACTTCCTAAAAAACTGAAACAATTACTTCTTAAATAATTTGGAGAACCTTGGAACTGACCTAATGCCAACAAGTAGGTGACCATGCGCTTTTGAAACCAGACAACTTTCACCTCTTTTAATATGCTTTTAAAATAATAAGTCCCTGTGCAAGTCATACTTGTGGTGACAACAACAGATTTCTTGAGCTCTGAATCGCTTTTCATTCCTGTAAAATCATCTTACACCTCCTGCTTTGTTTACCTGATAAAAACCTGTAAGGAACTATGAATACCAAATCACTTTAATGAGCATTAATATCATTATTATAAATAACTGGAACAAGAGGCGTATATATCTATAAGGAGTATATATGTGTATATACAGATAGATATGAAGATACTAACTTCTGAGTGCTTTTTTTTCCTAATGAGGAAACCAGGCTGTCCATATAGCAGACTCAGGAATAATGTTTATTGGAGAATGCTATAAAATGGAAGCGATCCCACGTTGAAAAAACTCCCTCCTCCTCACCCCACTATACTGTCTAATTAACAATTACATTCTTTTGAGCGTCTTAAAGCCATAAGCAAATTCAGCCACTTCTGCAAGAGATTTAAATGTAAACATGTTATCGATTTAACAGAAATTCCTTGCATTGGGCTCCAGAGTGGTGTTTTTCCTTCCTTTTATACATATGTTAAAATAATCATGTAAAAGGATTCCCGTACTGTGTCTTCAAATCTGTCGGAGGATGATTCACTCTATTCATTTTCACTAGGCACAGTGCTGCTTAGCTTCAACTGAACATACCTTTTATATATTTAATGTGGATTGAGACCAATATGCAGAGACAGAATGACTCTTTGCTAATAATGCCAACAGACTGAAACAAAATACACATGTAGGAAAGAAAGCATGGGTGAGAGGGAAGAGCTTGGCAGAAGGAAAGCAACTTTTGGTGATTTGGTGGTATGTGAAAGAAACTGGGCAGCCTCCCACTGAATTACATCTTTCCATCTGCCCTGTCCCCACTCATCAGCGTACTGGGCCCATACACTCCTCCCCTGGGTAAATCATTTGGAGAGCAAAGGGAAAAATGCAGTGGCTCAGTCAGTACAATTCAGGGGTTGGGAAGCAGGAAATTGGTTTGCAAAACTGTGACTCCATCTATAGAGAGGATGCCTCTCATATATATATGGAAGGGATCTGCCCCACCTGTGAACAAATCCTCTGTCCCCAAACAGGGCAGAATTTAAGTAGGACATGCACCAAGCTACCCCTAAGTATACTATGAAGGTCCACAAAGTCTTTTGGTGAGAGTTAATCCTTCCACAGGTAGCATTCAGTCATTGCCGGTCTCACCTAAGGATTGATTTCCTATCACTTTCATCTTTTTAAAAGGTTCACAGGCAACACAATTTGCAGTGAAAATCATAGAGTTTTGCATCAGTCATTTTCCTCCTCTGAAGCTGTGTTAAAGCTGTCAGCAGGCCTGTACAGTAACTGAAGCATACGAAGATGAAGTGGGTGCAAAAGGAATAGCTGAGCTTTAATTTAAAACGCAGATGCATCTGTGCTGGGGCCTATTTTGGTTTATCTAATCTACACTAATTCCACGTGATATGGACACAGCAAATCTGTGCCTCATGTAACTCATCACACTCCAAGATTACATGCAAGACTCCCACCGCAATTGAAGGAGATGCAGTGACAAGGTTGGTGGAGGTACGGATGAGTTATTCGGTGCATGAAAAGCACGTCAAACCATCTTTGCCAGCTGCCAGTTCCTGCTTTTTATGACCCTTTTAAACACACCAGCTTCCTGTTCCATGAAAATCATCCAACTGGTTGTTGATACCGCCTCATCCTAGTATCACTACAGGTGTAGAAGGAAGATAATAGTATTTCTTTGCAAATAAAAACAACTTTGAGGGGAAAAAAAAGGAGGACAAATGAAACCCCAGACTAGTAGTAAGCTGGACAACGACAGAATTACCTAAAATTTCTGGATGACAAACCTCACTCCCTATGCACACACTTACCGTGGTCCATAACCAGCCCAGGTTTTGGCTATACAATGCAGAGAACAGGGAACTGACAGCAGGTCCTCAGCTGGAGAGCTTCTTGCCAGTAAGGCTCCCTCTGACATTTTGGACTAAAGATCAAATAATAATAATTGTGTGTTACACAGTCCTTTCTAGAAAGCTTTTCTTCAGAACCATTAAAAATGGTTCTCATTAAAAATCTCACATCCAGAGAAACTCAGGGAGAAAGAAGCTTCTCTGCTGTGAGTAAAATCTTGCCTTTGCCTTTTTCCCCCCCCCCCCCCAATAGTGAGGCTACAGGCACTATGAAAGACTATAAAACAAAGACAAGACATTTTTGTATAGTTATTTCCCAGGTCACATCCTAAGGAATCAAGGGGAGACTGGTTTATAACAGAAAGATCAAAGTATTTGCCTTTATTTCTTAGGATGTATAAATAAACTTAAACTGGAAACAGAGAGAAAAGGAGGACCTTTTCTTCTGCTAGGTGTTAAGTCAGAGACGTCATGGACGGAAATGTCTCAAAATGCTCACTGATTTATTTTCGCAGCTCTCCCAAGTGGCTTCACACCTTTACTTGTGATCCAGATATTTATGTAACACTCTGGAATTCATCAGAGACCAAGCTAAAATATTGTCACAAGGCTGACAAACCGTCTCGAGATGCCGTGCTAGCATTCAAACATACCTGCTGCACAGGAACTTCTAGCAGGCTGCACAGAAGGGACCGGATAAAGCTGCCAAGGAAAATGGAATCTAACAGCCAGAAGTATGTGAAAATAACCCCCAGAATTGCGTGCTTTATCTCTGCTGGGGAAACATTTTCTTTTCCTTTGCTTCTTAATTCAATTTACATTTATTTCCATCGTACTTTGGAAAGTCATTTTGCACCAAATCATTATTATTTCTATCAAGTTTTAGACAGACTTATTTTTTGTCATTAAATCATGTAGCAAGAGCACTAACTTGATTCAAGGGACTTCAGCAATTTCATCTCTTAGTACAAGCAGCCAGTGTCTCACCTCTTATAAAATACTCCAGCATCCCTTGGTTTGTAGTTTTCTGTCACTGCTGTGATCACTGGTACAGGTTACACCACATAGCCTACGCCGGTACCAATGGACTTGCAGTATTCTTTACCTGCAAGGACTTGCTTGTACTGTATTTCGGACAGGTTTTCTATGAGCACCCCTAGGCAGAACACAATTGCCTGTATAATTAGGGAAATCCAACACAGTGGGAACAGGAACGCCACTGAAAACAAGGTGTTCTGTTTTTAAGGCTGAGAAGAAAGCATGCAGAAATCTTCTTATATTCCCCAGAATCCAATTATCTGTGCAGGGCAAGTTTGGAGACAGGTAACCATAGCTGTGGTTGCTGTTGTTGCTGCTACTCAACAGTCACATTTAGGAAATGCTGAATGTTATTCTACCTCCTTTCCTTCTTTCCAAGCCTACGCTTGGAAACACTGCTGCTGACCACAAAGAAGAGAACAGCAATTTAGAGACCTACTTCCTTTATCCTGTCCTGCCATATTATTTTCTCTCTCTTGTAGGAAGAGTCCACTGTATCTGCCGGTTCAACAAAGAACAAGTCTAGTCTTCCTCTTTACCTCTGCATTTGCTTCAATATCGAAACCCTCCTGGATTCATCTGTATTTTTTTTTCCTTACCATCCTCACAAAGGCCACCATCCACTAATTTCTTACTCACAATATGGTCTTAACATTATTTCCCATCAGTAAATGAGAGATTCACGATGAACTCTACACTTTAGGTTCAGTTGGGGACGGCTTCTCGGTGTTCCTTATGGACTGAAACCAACAGAGATCAGCTCCTCAACCTAGCTAAGAAAAGTAAAAATTACTAGAAGGACAAAAAATTCACCATACACACACTGTTGTGTCATAATAGTTCTTGTAGTTATGCCCAGATGACTAATAATTCTGAACAAGACTGTTAAAAGTACCTAAATATTTAATATCGTTAATTATGTTAGTGGTGAGGCCTTTTACCTGGAGTGGTAAATGCTTTTATGCCTTTAGAACCTGGGGTTATAAAGTTACCCTCCTTTTGCTAGTAACACTGGCAAGCAAGCTAATAATTAAAGTCTCCCTTCATTTCAGTGGGGCTGTACTAACTGGCTAGAGAACTTTACAAAATCCCTCAGTACTTCAGACAATCATCTATGCTTGTCACTGGCACTTTGAAACACTGTCCTTGAAGAGCTTCCAGTGCCCACGACAGAGGAGTCAAGCACTGGCTCGCTGATGCACGGTCCTGGCTCACAACCTCTAATCAGCTCTCAGAGACATAATCAAAATTTACAATGGAAACCACTGCACCAACCAGACAGCCAAAAATCTCCGTTAGCATTTTAAAAAGCCCCCAAAATGGCTGTCCCTGGCTCCTGAAAATTAACCGCAGCTGTTGCTAAAAATTAGTCCAGTTCCGCAGGAAACCCACAGAACTGGCAACTTTAAAACAGTAACAAGCTTCCCCGAGCAACTTTTAATCATGATCCCTCAAGTAGTGCGGAGCCAAAGCGGATGCATCATCCATTCTCCAAGCAAACCTCATCGTAACTACTCTCTTTGCTGGCCTCCTCCACTGTCTCTCACTCACAGGTCTCTCCAGCATGCAATGGTCAAATAAGAAGTCATCGAAACTTTCCAATGTGATTTTCAAGAAAAACACATTTCAACATACTTCAGGTACACGGCCCATGAACAAATGTACAGCAGCTTATATACAAATACTCCCCATTTTCCCAGAAACGTGGGGCCAAATTCTGAAGTAATTGGAACCTTATGCAACTGTTGACTCGAGTGAGAACAAACAGGTGTTATGTCAATTATCGCAGATTATCTCAGTGAAATAGCCCCTGTTTGGGGTTGCGCTATGACAACTTTGTACAGCTCACATAAAAGATCTTACAACCAACGTAACCAGGCACAAGAGGCTCATCAGTGTTATAGGGCGGAGTAGTCTACAATCAAAGGAAAGTAAAAATGGCCAAGGTTTCCTCTGATCCAGAAAATCCCAATGACTCTTATCTCCAAGGAGTATTTAACAACTTACACAACTTAGAGCAGGCATAAGACTGCTCTAATATAGGCCAAGTAAAGGGCTCAGTGCATGGCTGTGATAAAAACTGCCTAATAAAAACTTTGTTATCCAAGATGTTCTTTTTTTTAGGAGGATTTGCCCGTTCTTTGCAAAAATACGAGAAGTCATTGCTTCATGCTCACAAAAGCAAGTGAAACTTGCCTACAAGATTACAGTGTCTCTTCCTTCAGCACCGAAGAGGAGTTCTGTCTAAATTCTACTCACCAACCCTTACACCCCACTCCATTTGCTAAAGGAAAAAATTACCTGCAGCAGCTGTCGCACTGTGCTTGGCCTGCCAATATCTGAAAAGTAGCTAGAATTCCTCTTTTTTTAATATGCATGTACAGCCTTTTATCCCTCTAGTAGTCAAAAAAAGCTGAATTCACGCTTCCTTCTCCTGACGGCAAAAGAAGCATCAAGGAGTTCAGGATTTTCTAGGGCACTGATGGCACGGCCTCTCGATCGGTTACGTAGTGTTCTTTGGGCTCTGAAAATCTGTCTGGGAATCATGACTGATTATATTTAAACTTAACCAGTTGCTCTGATTAAAGATGATGGAGCATAACAAATAAACCTATGGGACAGTAAGATGTAGCAAGTTTAATTTACATTACTTGTGTGAGTTTAAGGGTGATTTCTACACCCTTTAGCTTTATAACATGAATCTTCAAAGGGCAGAGGCAGTGGGAATTCAGCTTGATAGCCTATTTCCTGAGTACATATAAAGAGAAGTCTTTAATATTGTTTTGCCTATTTATCAGTTTGCTGAAGACATTTTTAGAGCATTTCACTTACCCATAATTCAGAAAGAAAAGCTCCCTACTTACAGCTGAAACCACATCAAACTCCTTGAAAATATTTAGGGAAATTTTCACATAGATAGCACCAAATTCTGACATCAACTCTCTATATTGCCTCTGAAATCCACAAGAACTTCACAAATGGAGAGGTATCATGGTAGTACCTGCCCTGGCATTTAACAAATGTGTAGCTAGCCATATCACCTTGACAGGTATGTGGGTATTTGACAAACAATTTAGCACTGGTAGCTGCTCCAGATGCTTTTAGTCAGGCTAGCAGCACTGAAGTGTATATGCATATGACATAATCAGTCTGGGACAATATTTAAAACACAGCCATTACTTGTTCTTAAAACCAGATGCTACAATATACAGCTGTATTTGCAGCCTTTGGATGCTGGCATGTGTGCTAGATGGACTTCCTGCACACAGACAAGTGCTGGAAATGTTGCCTCATTAGGAGAAACTCTTCCCACATGCTCTGGGACTATTTGGAATTCCAGTGCTTGAGAGATTACCTCATTGTTAGGCATCACCTAATTTGAGACATAATCATGCCAGACATCTTTCCATTATCACTTTAAGAAAGTTTGCCGGCTCTTTCTGGGATTAATAGACAATAAAGGGGGTAGTTGCATCATATCTCCCAAAGCCAAAAATATGAATCCATGAGCAGAACCCTCTGATGTTCTGTTACACAGTGCTTGAGGTACCTGTGCAAATAATCTTTCATGGACGGACGGACATTGGACCAAATTGATAACTTGCAATATCGCATTTCTCTGTATTCAAAAGGAAAACCTATTAACTTTTATCAAAAGCATCCATTTTTCCACACTTCCATTATTCTTTAAATATTTCAACTCAACATCCAAAAAACCTAAAAATAAAATAAAGACCAAAAAGCATCTCAGGTATAATTAGATTAAGCAGCCTGAAGAATTAAAATAGTGTCCAATTTCGCCCATTGAGTAACAAAGGGGGAAAAAAAGTAAATATATTTAACTAATGTGTATATTGGGTAAGTGTATTTTAAGAATATGAATCTTCCCTTGAATCTATTGCAAAACAGGAATGAAATTCACCCTTCCAGCAATTCTGGTTAACCTAAAGGAGTTACACCTGGGATGGTATTTGTCCTGTATTTTCACTAGAATCACTTAACTTTACTATTAATGTTATTATGCAGTCATCCATAGACCTTTTTCCAGGTGGCTTAAAATAAATTGGGCTCAAATACAGCATATGAGATGTAACAACGTAGTCCATTCTCTTGTGATTTCATTCATGGAATTACATGCAAGAAGTTTATGGTGAAAAGGAGGTTCAAGGGAAACAGTATGGCAGATTAAAACACTTACTCATTACCTTATGCTTTCTCCTACCACTGCATAAGCTGAATATACCTGGAACCTAAATCGCAAGTCAGGACAACACTCACCAAAATTTTGTCATATACGCTAAATATTTCCACATCACTGCTAACTTGACCCAATAAAAATATCAGACTCAGCAGACTTCCATTTTTTAACAGCTCAGCATCCGATCCATCACTCACAACTACTGAAATACCAATCAACAGATTAAAAATAGTTTCATGTGTACACGTACCAAAGACACAGACATCCACTAAAATGTTGGTTACACAAAAACAGTTAGACATTTTATGTGAATTATTATGCAACAATAAAAAGCTCACTTCTGAAGGAGGTTTAGAAACTAATCCAAATTTTGTCAAAATTTTTGTCAAAAAAAACAAGAGTCTTTCTATTACTTTCCGTAGTCTTTGGATCACCCCCTAGTTTATTTATCAGCATCTATTTATGAAGACCCTCAGGGTGCCAACTGACTCATTAGATTAAATATAGATCAATAAAAAAATCCTTGTGATTCTCATTTCCTCCATGTTGAGGAAACAGATTATCTTGAGCAAAGTAATTAGTTGGTGAGTATAACTATTGATTTCTAAAGAATAAGGTCTGTTTTTGAATATATTTCTGCATCTCCTGCCAAGCCCCATGGAGATATTTTATATGAGATATTATTCAAAAGCTGTAAGTCTGCTAAATTAAACACGGGGCTCTGGGGTCTTTGAAAATTAAGTGTGGCGAAATCAGAGACTTTTACCTATACAACTTAGTGAAAATAAGCAGCTACAAAGCACACTGCACTTCATTGTTTTGAGTTCTTCAGCCCATTACTAAATTTAAAGCCCGCACTTGGGTTTATAGCTTCTTTCCGCAGATTTCACATTTCTCATCTTATTTTCAATGCTGGTTAGAACTGGAACGTTTTTCTGTCCCTTTTTCAAATGAGGGTTAAGAATAGATTTCCTCCTAGCGTGTCACTAATATTCTTGCTTTGGTTGATGATAGTCTTTGTTTTTCTATGTCACTTTGAAGTTAATTTCTGTTCATTATTTTTTGACATTCTCTTTGTTGTTCTGCTCTCACCTCAAAGAAACTCCAGATACTTGAAAAGCTATTTGAGATAATGATGTTTAGGTGAATCATTTGTTCACCTTACTATTCTTTTTGGTCTTTAATACAGACTGAGACCTCTGTGGTTAGATTTGTTCAGAGCATAGTTCAGTGAAGCAGTCCACTCCTCTTATTTCTGGAAATAGTTCAGCCACTGATTTCATAACCAATTACAGAGCCACACTTCCCAGCAAGTATCTCGGTCACCCCATTCTTAACTAGTTAATATTTTATTCCAGTTCTTCTTTGAAGTTTTCTCTGGCTAAAATATTATGTTTACTAATAGAGATACTTTACAATAGTTGTAAAAGATGTCAGCAGAGGGCATCTTCATTGTGGCCTTTCTGTTTTCCAAAGACATGGTATCCTCTGAGCATTTAAAATAATTATAATACATTGTTTCTTTGGGGTTCTTTTTTGTGGGAAAAGGGAAAAAACCCTCTCCTCTCTAGCATATCAGTTCAAAGCTCAGACAGAACTTAAATCCCACTTAAGACCTCAGGTCAGGGTAAATGTCACGCTTGAAGAGCTACACAAAGGGAACCAGTTTCTTCCTTATCTGCCACTTTGGAAAAAAACCCAGTCTACTTCACTGTGTATCTGGACTTTCTTCTCAAATGTGATCTTCAAATCGCAGGTGGCCCCAAATTACCTCTCTCTGACAAGACATAGACTTAACTATAAAATGATGCAAAACAACAAAAACAAACCCAAACTGGAGATTCACTGACTGAAGGAAAGAATATTTGTTGGCACTTGGAACATGATTATATGACAGATGGGCTGAAAGTTTACCTTTACAGCACTGTTCTTTGCTATCATATTTATCATAGCTTTGCTGTCTCTCACAATTGTGAGAAGTATCTGATAGTCCTGGTTAGACTAACTAATAGTCCTGGTCCAGGAAACAGTGTTTCTCTAGCCCCTGTCCCACCAGAGGCATTTCCCTTTTGCTGTATCTCTGTCTTCAAGACAAAAATATTTGTCCTGATATGGCTTTTTCTAGAAATGGGAACAAGACAAATTTTTCCCTGCTCAGACTTTGTACAGATGAGAAGGAAATTACAGATTCTGTCATATGAACATTCAACCCCCGGTATTGTACCATTTGCTGAATGATTACTTTTTCCCCTGAATGAATTCAAACCAAAAACATTATACATTGCCTAGGAAGAAGAGGAATCGAGAAGAACAAGGTCTTGAGTTTGTCTCTAAAAAGCTAAGAAGACTCTTTTTTATTGGAATTTTACACTATAAGACATGTTCACCTGTTCTCCAGTAATCTCCAGGGATCTTCATGTTACTCTCAGAATATTATGACTGGCATTGAACTACTCAGTTAAATGAGAGAACTCAGGCTGCTGCGACATCCTTTTACCCTTTTCTGGAGGATGAAGCCTGATGCCACAAATCCTACAACACAGGTAAATGATGTTGTTCTTAATTTTCTTCTTCATTTTCCTCTTGATGTAATTTTCTTCTTAATTTGCATAGAACAGTAATCTAAACTGAAAAAATTTACCCAATTATATAAGAAGTGCTGCTAATTAACAACTCCTCCTCCCACTACTACCTCTATTACATCAGATGAAAATCAATGTATTCATATTCTAATGGCAAGAGAAACATCTAATGGTGTAGCATAAACTTATCCTAAGGTAAACAGACACAATTCAACTTAGGTGGGTAACATAACCACCAGAAAAGGAGGGGCTACAACATTAAGGACTGGAATGTCAATTGTTTAAAAAGCAAGCATTTAGACTAATGAAAAATGCTTCCTATTATTAGACTGTCTTATAAATACTTATTGGGCAACATTAACAGCAGTGGAAAAAGAGCTTTGTACATATATACATAAATACAACATACACTGTGTATCATGCATTTGCCTCTGCTTATATTAAGAATGTGTGTGTTATTTATGAACAGTGAAGTTGTAAGTTTAAAGACCCATTTTAGGGAACAAAGTTAGATTACGCACACCCAATATAGGCCACATTGTTTTTCATCGAGTCTCATAACTTAGAATTACAGTACAGTGACTCGTGTCACACGCAGCCACATTTCAGCAGTTTACTGCACTCTGTGGCCTCCCCATGTCAAAGGTGAGCAACATGGTACCAAATTTACATGGGCTTTCAACCGGCTTTCAGACTCAAATTTCAAAACATATGGGACTAATTTTAAAGGCAAAGTCAACCTTTAAATCAAGCGACAAGAAAGAATGAATCATTTTAAACAAGATCTTTAACCATCACAATGGGAGAAGCCATCAAACAACCTAGGCTCAGTTGCTGGAGTGCGGTTTAGGTACGTGGTGGCCAATAAAACCTGAAGCAACTTTACTGGTGATTGAATATGTTCCCTCTAGTTAAGCATGTGCTTTATTTAACTTCACTGACTTTCTTCACCTATCCCTCCCCACACACTCAGCTCACTGAATTATCAGAAACAGTATCTCACAAATACCTGACTCCAATGATACCTGCCTAAAAGCATCCTGGTCTGCACTAGGCTTACAGCTCCAGAGACTGGTAGGATACATGTATTTAGAATGCATAGCGGTATAATACAGTAGGTATCAAAAAGCAAGCATCTAAAATAAATTTTTTTAAGTACCAGAATGTTCCAACAGGAACACTTGTTCATTCAGGGCAAACATCCTAGGTGTTTATTCCTCCTGCCCCAGAGCTATTTACTATAAACAGAATATATTACTATATCAGACAAAATACATTAGAACAGGACACATGAGCTGAAGCTTTTATTCTGCATGCACTATAACCGGGGCATGTGAAATGAAAGACATACTACTCTTGGTTTGCAGAATCTCAATCAGGTACTACCACGTCAGAGCTAGAGATAGAGTCTTTGTGTGGCACACCATGCCAAAGGAAGAAAAACAAGTACAGTAAGTTCATTAGATGTTGCAGCATAATACACTACCAACCACACAGCAGAAATTGGTAACACGCTGTTACTTAAATTACCCACAAGCAGACCTCATGATGGTCAATGCAAGGAGAAAATGAGCCGTCCATGACAGCGTATCCAGAACCAACTTACTTTGCCCTGCTGCCAAACACGAAGCCTATTTCTTCTTTTATTTCTGATTAAGAGTCCAATGTAAGTCTAGACCTTCTCTTTAAAAGCCTTTCTTTCTGACCCTTCATTGCCAACTCCGCTAAAAGCAGCACACGAACAACAGGGCTATAAAGAACTGCAGATTTATCTATCTGCTCTATCTATGTTTCAAGATTAAGACTTCAAGAGATGTTGAATGTTTGGGGGACAATCGACTTAAAAACAAAGGTGTAATGTGCCTATCAAGATATAATGGATTGCAAGCTTAAAGTTGCAATAGAGAGCTTAATGTACTGCCACTTCCTCTCTAGTCTAAAAGTAACCTTGCAAAAAAGAAGGGTAAGTCTTCTGCTTTCCAAGCTGCCTCCCCTGGATGTTTAAACTTCTGTTTTCTATCCCACAATTGTTCCATTGCCTATGCAATAGTGAATATATGAGAAAAACATTCAAAAAATTAAAAATAATCTCAAAATAAATAGCAAGAGCTGCTTTGTCCAGAATGATCAAAGGAATATGGGAAAGTACTACAGGATTTTATATAACCAATGGACTTGATTAGAAAACGGTGCTACAGACAACCAGGCAGACATCACAACAGCTAGCCCCTTTTTTCAGGAATAGCAGAGACGTTGTGATGATGGGAGTCAACAAAACTAATAGCTAATGGGTATCATGGATAACAATGAATAACTGGCTCACGGCGTGTGCCTGAGCAAGTCAAGCTTTCTGCCTTATTTTCTACACTTCCAGATTTGTGTTACCATCATCTGTCCTGTGGAATGCTGAAATAATTGCTTGATTTGTGCATGTGTAATGCTTGAGAGCAGATTATTATTTTATCACAGTAGGACCCAAGAAATCGCGTCAAGGCCCAAACAATGATACTAGCAAAAACTGTCAGAGCTTAACTCAAGTTAATGGTGTTAAGAGGACTTACACCAGCTGAGACCTGCAAAGAAGCAGGGAGATTAAAATGTCAGAACTAGCTTTGTCTTCGGAAACCATGAAGCAGCAAGAAGGTGACTGAAGTCTATGCAGGTTTTGCGTGAGCTCCAGTTCACACTTCTGCTGTGCCATGAATGAGGCTAGAGCTGAACACATCAACAGGTATTTCAGCTTCAAGAGGAGCACGAATAGACTCAAAATTATCAAACATAAGTCAAGTATTTTTAATGAGAAATAAAGGCAATTTGGCAAATTTATTCTGAGCTCAAGAATAATCATAGAAATGGCAAACAGAAAAATACATCTTAAATAAATGTTTTGAACACGCATAACGAGAAATCCACTGAGCAGAACAAATGACATGACACTACCACAGTTGTTGACTGTAGTTGACGCTGTAGTTGACTAAACACAGTTGTTCACAAAGCCACATCTCAGTAAAGCCCACGCAAATTTAAAAGCCTAGAAGTAATTAGTAATTGTTAAACAGCTATGATTGATAGGAAAAATGTGTAATCAAAAAGTAAAATAGCTAACGTAGTCAAGAAATTATAAGCAAAATGTGATAACATTGTTGTCAAAATACATCATCAAAATGTGATAAAGAGGAATTTTAAAGATTTCTAATTAATTTTATTTAATTTATTCTGAAGTAGGTTGGGGGTTTTTTGGACACAGAATGTGGAAATTTTACTAATGACATGCAGCTAACAGCAATTGCTAAATTTTAGTTTGAACTATTTAGGATCAAGGTAAAAAACTATTAAAAACAATTATATTTGTCAGCATTTTTAAGAGCCTGTGTTCAGAAGTCAATAAAAAGAGGCAAGAAATAGTTGTACTGGCATCTTCCTTACTATCTCCTCTTTTTCTCCTTAAAATATTATGGCTAGATTAATTACACCATCTCTTCCCCACTTCAGCTCTATCAGTTGCTCAACAGCCAACCATCTCCACATGGAAAGGGGTAGAAGGATAGTTTAATGGACTGTTCTCATCAAGAATAAGCAGGGAAGAAAAGCTTCAGCAAACAAGTGACTCCATATATATAATTAGGAAATTAATTCTTAAAAACATCAGGAGGAAGCAAGACAAATGAAACAGGAAAGCTATGTATGGTTTGACCACTGTTAAACCGGACTTTGTCTTCAAATAATCTATTGTTAGTAAAAAGAAAAATCAGAAGGCAACATTATTAAACTTAAGCTTTAACTAGGTTGGTTGATAGAATAGCTGACATGAAAACTGTCGATAAGTAACATGAGAAGCATTCTGAATCCTAAGCACTGGCAGTGGTATTTTGCTGTGGCAGACGCAGCTTTTCATGCAAAAGGAGTAGACTTTCAAAAAGTAAACAGCAGAAAGTTACACAGATCTGATCCAGTTCTTGGCTGTTAACAAATTATCTTTGTGATTGTTTTTATATCAGTGCAATAAGGATACATCTACATGCTCATTACCTATGAAATTTTTCCTTAAAGAATTAGAAGTCTTACATAGTCAACATAGTCTATGTTGAAACATACCATCATACTTCAGAGCCCAAAGAACATTTTAAACAGACGCAGGAAGTAAGAAACAGAATATTCATGGTACTGAAGGGTCATGATAAATGAAAGGATCTATTTCACTCTTTCTAAATTCAGGTCTCTATAGGACAAAGCTTCTTCCATCTTTTACACTGCTATGGAGAGCTCGTTAGCAATTTCTTCATTTCCAAGCCGTTCTCTGACAGGGATATCTGCAAAAACAGCCTTTACAAATGAGAGCAGGACTCAGTTTTATCCCAAATGCTGTACTAAAGCCTCTTACCAGAAATTAATTCAAAGGTAGGTACAAGCCCTATCTAGAAGAGCCAGCCATCAGCCAGCGACTGCCTTGTGCCCCAAAGCACAACAATATAAATTGCTGCAGAATTTTTCCCTATGTGATATCGCTATTGATTGCAAATATGACTTTCAGCCTTTTCTGAATTATTAGCTTTGCAAGTATGCAATGATGAGGTTTACAGTTTAGGTACCCACTTCATGTTATTTAGTGTAGCTGCATATACTTGTTAACCATAACGTTCGTTTTTGGCACGGGTAAAATGTGTTAATTAGGCATTGTCTCAGAAGATGTCATTGTCACTTTTAATAGGAGCAGAAATTAAAATGCAGCTAAATTTTACCATAAGCAAGTGAACAGTGGGCTCAAGGAAAACGAAAAGTCAAAAGTAATGAATGTTAAGAAACATATCTTAAAAATCCTCTGCAACTCTAAGTTATTAGGATACACTGAAGCAGTGATGAACTGTAAGAAAGACTCCTCTCAGTTATTCCTGAAGTAGCAAGAGGAATACATTAAGTAAGTGGGTTTCTGTTTCGTGCAAAGAAAGCAAAATAAATCGCTATTATGTTTTTCACCCTACGTATTGTTTTCCCAGATAAATATACTGTCTGTTGCAGCAAAACAGCCAAATGGCAGAGTTATTTGGAAGCAAATCTACACGCTACCTACCAATCATTTCAAATAAATTATAATTATTTTCTTTGGCACGTTGTGAAATGTGACTGACTGTACATGAGGTTTGATGTCCTCAGGGTTGGCGCTGTCATGCCCTGCTCACAGTACCGCTCCTATAAAAAACACTCTCTGCCAAGACAAACAATGGCCTGGAATTTGATGAATTTTTCTGAGCAGAGATAATGAGGTGTGGTTGACTCCCATCAAGCTCAACTGGGCAAGTGCAACTGGGTTATTCCAGAGGCAGTGAGAAGGGCTGGCTGAAAACCAAAAACCACTTTATTTGCAAAAGAGGGGAAAAAACTTTTTTAAAAAGAGCCTGGAGAGATCTCAGAATACCCACTCCAGCTGAGAATAATGCAGAGAAGTCAGCAGCAGCTCATGGGGCTTATGAATTGTGATGGTCTTTCAGAAGTCTTCTGGATCACACTCATCCTCTGCAAGCTCTGAGACACAACCACTGGTGATGCTGAAACTTCTCACTGAGTTATCTAAGTACTCAGGGAGGAAGTCTGGCACTCCTGGATGATCCAAGAACAGCTAATTTAATTATCAGTCATTTTTTCCTTTTTTTCTTTCTTTCTTCCTTCTCTAACCTGAGTACTTCTCCCTTTGCTGCTGATACTGTGCTAGCTTTCTTATCCCTTTAGTGAAGACTGAAACATAAAGTTCATTAAATTCTTTACTCTTCTTGGTAGCATCTATTTTTCTTCCTCTTTGAGCAGTGTCCCGGCTCTGTCCTTGGTCTTCCTCCTAATACTAATGTGTTTGCAGAATGCTTTCTTGCTACCCATCGTGTACCTTCTTTCTATATTATATCATGCCTTAGACTTTCTGGTTGCATCCTTACGTGTTCATACGATCTCTTTTCATACTGGTATGGAAAGAATATTTTCACTGCCGTGTCATTTCTGTTTTGTGGTAAAGGCCTTCACTGTCCTATTTGCTGATGCAGGTGATTTCATAAGAAAATTAGATCTGATATTCTGCAAAAAGAAGAGATTTGTTGCTCTTCATTACAACATTTTCTTCATTCCCATGATTTACAATATTAATACAAGACTGTTGCTGTACCTAGATGTTTTCCTTTTGTTGTAGATATTTAACATATACAAAAGTATTTCTTCTTACGGCCCATAACCTAGGAAGAGAAAAAATGTGGACTCAGCAACCACCAAGTATATTATTTGGACAAGTAATAAAAGTAACTGAACTTTAACTTTGAGGGTTGTGTTCAGTTCCCTGAAGGAATATGAAATGTATCTTTACAGTGTTGGTATTTTGTCTGCAGTATGTCGTGTTAAATTAGCAGTAACACATTATCCGTCTGTCCTGCTTGTTTCAAAGTTGATATTCGTTTAGCAAATGTTTTTGCAAACAAGTGAATGATGAACAAGGAAAAATTGTGAATAATCATTAATAAAGAAATAGTAGTAATACAAAGTTCATATGACTATACATATTTATAAAAATCCAATTCTAATCATTCATAATTTTGGCAAAAGTGTTTTCGGGGCAGAAGCTTTCTTTGTTTGGTCTGAGTCTGAAAAGATCTTTGCCAAGTATGACAAAATACGATTCAGATATCTTATACGTTACCAGATCACAACATAGTTTAAGATGCTTTTCATTTTACTCAGATAAAAAAATATGTCTGGGATTTTTTAAACCTCAAACTTGGCAGGTGAGGCTGCTTTGAATAAAAAAATAATTCATATTTAAAATCTGTTATTTGCTCAATGTTGCCATTGACATTGAAACCTTGTATCAGTAAGAAATATTCAGGTCAAAATGGCTGCCAAATATTACATCAAAGAAGTCACGATCATTTTTACATTTAAAAAAATCTTCATGTAAGTGACAAGCACATTTCTTCTGCTCTTCAATTGCACAACACAATTGTTAAGCACCGGAATTAACATGGTAACTAAGTATGTGACTAAAAAAAATACATATATATATTTCCACATATATGATTGTTTACATCACTCAGAGGTCTTGCTTTCTTTTTTTCTTTCTCTGGGTCAATATATTTGCCTTGGATATCCATCTGGGAACTCAAAAGTCCAGTTTACCCCAAGATGCAAAATACAAGCGTATACATCATTTTGCTGTATTCTTCTCTCAATAATAGTTTCCATATTTTTGGCTTTCTTTGGAAGTAGTGTCAAATTGTTTTGATTATTAGCTGATGAAAATGAGGAGACTTTCTTTCCGTTACACTGCAATGCACATCTCACCTAATTCAAATTATTTCCTTTCGTATCATGACTCACAAGTGCTGTTTAGCCACTTCATTCAAGAAATATATGTTGTTTCCTTTCTTTATTCACTATGTTCTCAGGGTTATAATGAGCCTCAGAACTTCCAGACACAGTGCTCACATGTATATCCAGAATCTTGCAGACATAGAAGCATGAAATTGTCTCAAGAGTTGGAAACGTAAAGCAGCAGACACCCCTAATACTTCAAACCTTTTTTGAATCTATACACTAAATCTCTGTTCCATTCAGGGAACAACTGTGGTAGAAGATCACCTCCTTTCCCAGAAGCTGAGATGTTCTTTCGTTTGAAAGCACAGCTTACAACTGCTCTAAGTGTTTTGCTTTGATTTTTGTCTGGGCAACTGTATCAAAGCTGTCACAATGGGTTTGTAATATGCAGTTCAGCACTGTTTTCTAAAGAATCTCACTATTCAGCTTTGTCCTGCATTTATCAGATACTTGGTGCAGAAGCAATTCTCCTCTGAAGTGAATGCAGCTAAATCAATTTGCAGCAATTGAGAAGCCGGCTCTTTGTTTTCTTTATTGTTCTATTAATTTAAAGGATTTCTGACAAGATAATTGCGCGAAACGAGCTTGCACAGCACTGACTTGCAGTAAGAGCTTGCAATTCCTGTTGACCTCAAGTAATTCACATTTATGGGATTGCCATTGACCTGATGGTTAGTGTGGAGTGGACACCAGTTATGTAAGACTTGACGCCAAGTGCTGTAGCTTCATAGTGGACTACATGAAGAAAGTATATGAGAAGTGATGAGATATAGAAAAGTTATGGGTTTATTTTCCATTTAGCATGTGCATGTCCCACTAAATGAATCTGAAAAGATTTTGTGTATTTAGGTAGATTAGGCGCAAAAACTTAAGACTAGAGTGTTTGCCTAAGACAAATTGTGTAACTATATACTCCTAAACTTCTAATTTTTGGAGCAGGATACCAGCTGAATGATTCAGAATGTGAATGAAAATCAAAATGGCAAAGATTCAAAAGTATTTTAATCGCTGCCTATACTGCACTGTTAATTATCCAAATCTACAAAACTTTTCAGCGCTTGACACCCACATGCAAGTCTATAAAGCATTCGATTCATTTTTTCTCAGGTTTAAATTTGAGCTGCGTATACAGTGGCTGATATATAAAAATATCAGTAGTTGACAATAGACATTTGTTATGCCAGTAGAAACCAAGGGAGTTTTGACAGCAATTTCACAAGAGCACGGACAGAATCTGGCTCACTGATATAACTTGATACTCAGTTTGGGAGGTCAGACTTGAGAAGAAGAACAGAGTTGAGGAGACTGTCTCATTAACAAGTCCTTAAGAGTCAGAGGGAACCCCTGATTTAGACTAGTTCAACTGATACCTGCCCAACAGGAATTTCTGGAGTGATTTCCTAAAATGTATAGATTTCTGTGGATTTTTCTACAACTGAGAAGCAAATTCACATGTCAAGTTGGGCAGATGTACTCAAAATCCCCACCTCTAACTATTTTGGCCTCCTTATTTTGTGGTTTTGTAATCCACAAAACACCATAATACCTCATACAAATCATTTCAAGAGACACATGGTTTACAGAGAAATCTACAGCCAACTCAAGGAGACATTATTTTCATTTCATTATTCATTCATTCTTTTTACATCTCTGGTAGAGTGGTTTAGTTTCTGTATTCCATTGACGTCAGTTGGAGTTACATATATAATACTCAAGAACACAATTTATGTTCCAGGGTATTATATCCGATTTTGAACAGTTATATACACTACAGTCAGACCATGGTATGAATCAAGGAACATATGTTTAACCTGCTAATTCTAAGGTATTACATTCCAGTGTATTCAAGACTATTTTTATTAAGAATTCTTCCAAGTTTGTTCCTTTATCTAAGCATGAAACAGACGACCAAATTTCAAGCATTCTTTAAGGTTATCATCCAAAGTATTCTGCATTTAGAAGCAGCCACGTACTATTATTTGCACTTAAAGCAGAAATTCCAAACTGTAAGCCATGAACACAAAAGATATAACTCTTCTTTTTCTGATCCATGCCAGTCCATGGTCTAGTCCTTTGAGTATTTCAGAATGTATCAAAATAGCATTCATAGTCCACTGTCATTAAATAAAGTTTAATATAGCCTCTCAATCTAATGATGACAATGCTATTTGCTTTCATCTAGTGTTCAAAGCAGTAACAGACTCCAGGCCTTGTCTACTATTTTTGCCTTGAGCGGATCCTCTCTAATCTTTAGATTTTGCAACACTAAACCCCAGTCAGTTCTTAGGCTTTTGACAAGAAAGAGAAGCAGACCAGTCATATTTTTCTAACCAAACACAGAAGACAGACACATTGTGTGAAGACTTCTAACATAGGCTTTTCTCTCCTATACTGTTTTTTCCTGCAAATAGTCATTCACACTTCCTGCCCCACTGATTGACAAATGCGATCCATCCACTCCTACAGATACTATGAACAAATAGAGGTGGCAGCTATTTACTAGCGGCACAGTAATACCACAGAAACCAAAAAAAATTCCCTATTTCCCAATTGCTTTTACTAGACTGCAGATATGATACTCTACTCTCTGGAAAACAAAACACATAAATAAAAAGAACTTAGGGGAAGCAAAATTAATATATGCTGCAATTCTTTTGTAAAACCATTTCTTTAGCAATATAGTAAAAAAAATGAAGGCTAGAATATATTTCCCAGTTTTTCTCCCTCACTGTCCTTGGGAATTAGATAAAAGTAGGACACATTACTGACAGGAAGTCATACTCTCGCTCAACATGACACTTCTTGAGACTATACCTAAGTTCTTCACAACAGCTTTGCTACTCGTGTTTCATGGCACATCACATTGTGCCATGTGATGTGAGACTATTTAGTTGCTGATGATTTCTTAGTAACTTCTTAAATTTCTTGCCTGGAAAATAGGGTATTTCTGTCACCAAAATAACCCATTCACCAGACAATGTGGCTAAGAGAGCTCCTTCAGCTGCTTTGGTTGGAACAGAAATGGTAAGTACAGTTATTCTGACTGATCTATCTGCAAAAGGGGATGATTTAAGGTGTCTTGAAACAGTACAGGAAACATCTAAAAAGGAAGCCCAGAAAGCATTTTTACTTCATCTTCAGTTTTGGTAGCTTTTCTTCACCACAGCTCTCCCCAGTGCAACTCTTAGATCAATTGAATCCCTTTGTATTTGCATAGATCTCCGTGGTCTGACAGGAGGAATGAGTTTTGCCTTTTCATCTCTATGTAAATGTTTATGTCTAAATAGATACACTGGCCCAAATTCTGGGCTGTGTTCCAGCACTTTCAGTCTGTAGAAATGACATTAATATCCCCAGTGGATAATTAATTCCTTCATCGGGGTGGAAGCCCAAATGACACAAGCTTAGCGGAATGGTTGTAGACTTGTCTTCCCTCAGGTTCCTCTGGGGAGGGTGAGGGGAGGCGGCAAAGTAAAGGACAGGAACTCAAAAGAGAGCAAGAAAAGACTTTTATGAGGGCATGATGAGTTCTGGTTGATTCCATGGACTGGTTAGTTGTCCCTGAGACCACTGCAATGGTCACTCTCCCAGAGAGTAAGTCCCCCAAACTGTCTTACAGATGTTTGCAAAGATGGATAGCACGGACAAAATATTTGACTGATACCCAGTAAAAACTAGTATTGATTAAATGGCTTGGAAAATGGATGTTTTTAATCTGTTTTCATCTTTGATTCCTCTTTGTTGACATCTATATTGTTTTTCATAGCAAGTGGGTTGTCAAGCATTGGAACAGGCTGCCCAGAGAAGTGGTTGAGTCACCATCCCCAGAGATATTTGAGACACGTGTAGCCGTGGCACTTAGGGACATGGTTTAGTGGTAGACTTGTCAGTCTAGTGGACTTGGACAGACAGTTGGACTCAATGATCTTAAGGGTCTTTTCCAACCTAAATGACTCTATGATTCTGTGAAAACAAGAGTTCAGGATTTAAGTTTTGGCATTCCCCTTTATAGAAGGGGGATCTTCGTTGGGCAGCTTCTACTACATAACCTGCTAGCACCAGGAAGTGCTGTTTTCTTGTAATAGAGAGCCCTAAACTTACAAATCCTTAAGTCAGTATTTTTCACTCGCCTTAGTACAGTCATTTACTGCAAGGAGCTTTCTTCCAAAACTGGAATCGGCTAGACAGAAACATGTGAAGAAGGACAGAGCAGAAAATCTATCTTAAATGCATCTGAAGACTTAAGAATATCACCAGTTCCTGGAAACAGGCTGCAACAAAACTGTAATCTATACAGCAGGCTTACTCCACTTCCTACCTTCCCTCCCAGCATACATGCTACTCAGAAGAGATCATGTATGAGGACTTCAGACACAACCATTTCTCATAATGTGCAAAGTCCTGGGAATTCACAGCAAAAGGAAAGGCTGTCTAAGGTGTCAACTAGAGATTTTAGGAAAATGTTACATACTGAAAGCGACAAGTTTCAAGAGCCTTTTAAATATATAGTAGTTCCAGTAGACTGAAAAGAAAACTTGTTGTGGTTTAAAAATTGTTGTGCTTAAAAATAAACATCAACTCCCCCACTTCAGCACAGCAACAGAGTGCCCAAGCACGAGCAGTGGCACTTGCTCTGAGCACCAGAGCATCCATGCTTTCGCCACATGTTCTCTGTTGCACCAAAAGATGATTGGGGTCTCTTAAGCGTTAATCCACATGTGGAGAAATGATAGGCTTTGGCAAACTGGATGGAAAATGATCAATTTTGCACCAGCCAAAAAAGGAATTGGGAAAAAAAAAAATCATATCTGAACTTTTTTGTTCTTGGATCTGTCAGAAAAAGCTATATGTTTGACAAAGCAGCCCACTGATTACAGAAATTTGGAGCAAGAGACCATTATATGCTAAGAGCTAAAAAAACTCCTTTCTAACCTGTTCATGTTTTAGCAGGAAGCCTGGGCGGAATCTGTGGCCTCAGAGGATAACGGTCAGACTTGCAGTCACTATTTACAACAGCCTCTGCATTGTTTACATATTAAGAACGTTTTTAAGACAAATAATGTGTTTCATATTTTCTCTTTATCATGTTTTATAGCTTTTCCTTTTGTTTTATTCCCAAGGGTTTGTGTCTAGAGCTGCCTTGAATTCAGGGAGGTAATTAAATCGTGCAATTTAACCTCCACAAAGAAAGTGTTGACCTGGGTTGATTTTGAAGGAAGGGGAAGAGAGAGGTTATGTTCCATCCAGAGGCTCTAAGCCAAATAGATTTGAAATGGAGAAATGCCCAGATTGCTTACAGCATGTATTCACTAAACCATACTAACTTATTGTGTACTGCAATACCACAGGATTTATCAGATGCCTTGAGAATAGCGGTCTCAGATTTTGAAGCCCTGTGACCCCCATATTCAACAGCCCTGGTCTGTAGAACAGGGGGTCAGTGTTCCCATGTCTGCACAGGTTGGATGAGCTACTCTTTGTTGCCGGGGGAAAATGATATTCTCACACGTATGTGCTCCAGCACCAGCTGTGCTCTTACCTCTTAAATGCTACGGACATCAAAAAATTTGTCTTGCTGGCAGTTTTCATTCTCTCTCACCTCCGTAATCATGAACTATTACTGGCATTTAAAAACTAACTCTTTGGACTGGTGAATAAGCCCGTCACTGAAATAGCTAGCCCCCACAGCTGTCTTTGCTCAGCTGTAAGCCAGTATGACTGGCTCATCGTGCACACAGGGAGATACCCTTTATAAGGATTTTTCTCTGCCAGTGCTCCACTCATTTTGAAGAGGCCAGAAGACAATTCATATTCGTACAGAAAGATAAGGTTGAGTTTGTTTGTAAATCAGTTGGACTATCAATCTGACCTTTCTCTGATATGCAGCCGTTTTCAGAAAAGAGCAACCAATACATCTATTTTCCATCACATGGACATTTTAATGTAATCTAGCAAGATCTTCATGATATAATTTTTTAGGTTGCATCAGAAGCACAAACTAAGCTCACAGGCAAACTTTTGAGTCATTGCAAAGGTCTCTCATAGGTTGCTCTCCATAAAATAAGCACTAATCTCATGAAAGAAACAGTTCTGCTGTTCATTTCCCTGACCGACAAAGGTGCAAAAGTGCCATTATCATTGGTTTGCAGGCAAATCAGTTGACTTTTCCTACCATATCTATATATGAGAATTTCACCAAGCCTGTCCTGTATCTTTTGTATTTCTGATATGTTTCCTGCACTTCTGATATAGGATCTTTTGTCATCAATGTACAGATTCTATGTGGCTGCTTGAAAAACATTTGGAGAGCAGACTAGGAGAGGAAGCATATATTATGCTAGATAATAGACACGGCATTAATCAGTTATCCCAGTCATACGTCAGGTGTTCATTTAATAAGCAGGCACCGGGCAAAATATGTGCTCTACATAGATTAATTCAAAATTCATTCTTAATTTCAAAACTCAGGTAATGTTGACACTACACCAGAGAAGGTCTGTGATAGCTTGTGTACCTAGAGTTCCACAGTCTTTGATGCATTCCAGAATCTTTTGCTCTAAAAAATCCCTTGGAGGAACTTTTCCTACTCTGTAAAATTAGTCATTTTCTTGATCTACAAAATACTGTTATCTCTTTTACCAGGTCATTTTGAGAATGAATTATAACCTGTAAAGTATTTTGAGTGCGTGAATTTATGATACATAATAGCAATTTAATTACTAATCTAACATTGTGGTTTTAGCTATTAATCAAACTAAGTAATGCTATCCAAAAGTTCAGTAAGAGCAAATTTATAAAGTCTGGTGCTATGTCAAGAGCAATTTTTATCCAGTTGAGTATTTTAGGATAAAATCTAAAAAGAGAAATGCTAGTGTCTTAATTTAAGACCAAATATATACACGTATGTCTCTGCTGTAATTGTATGTGACCTCTTTACCTATAGTGATTCTCAAAAACAGCCCACATTCAGGTGGGTCATTTGACAGTATCTTTCCATTTCATGGAAACCAAAAATTATTTTTGGTTCAAAGAATAAAAATATTAAAGAACTTACCCTAAAAAACAAATTAATCTTCAACATGTATTTAAAGGAACACCTGGACTAGCTGAAACAGCAAAAACTTTTAAAAATATTAAATTTGCATGCACCACCTCAAAAATGTAATACCTCTCTTGGGAAGGGAGAAGCCTGCCTGTTTCAGACAAAACTTTCTTTTTCAGTCTAGTCTCTTCTTCCTTAAATATGAATTCTGTAAGAATCAAGTCAAAGCTCTTCTTCTACATTCCCTGGCTTTGTTTCACAAGTATTCTCCTCCTTGGCATTGTCTCTAGCTTTTAATGTATATTTCATAAAACATATTAGAAGTAAATAATTAAGTTATATGCACACTGGTTATTCGATGTTGTAGTGATGGATTAATCAATAAGGGGCGGGAAGACCATTTATCTCAGCATTTCCAAACAGTATTTGACAGCTAATTTCATAGTATGAAGATAAACTGCCATAGAAAAGTCCAGGGATACAGAAGAGAGCTCAATGCTCATAACGGTGAAGTTGTAAGACAGCAGTCTAACTTTTACCAAGAAAGAAAACTGTATGATGTAATGGGAGAGAGGAATAAAAAACAAGAGAATGTAGATGTTCTGTCCCTGTCTGTTTTGTAAAGCATTTCAGCGTTTTAATTTAACGTTTTATTTCCCTTTTGGAAAGAAACACACAAAACCCTAAAAAACATTAAGTATCCACCAGTAAAATCACTATAATGATTTTCATCGTAGAATTACAATCTGACACCCAAAAAATTATTTAGATTTAACTTTAAAAGGTCTCTGTACTCTGTTTTTGCGTGCTACCTGAAGTGCTCGCTCTCTCTCTCTCTCTCTCTTACTTCTTCACCAGACTTCAAGCCAATCAGTCATTAAAAACCCCAAAGCTCAAGTTCCCTATACCTGTATTTGCTGGGAGCTCCAATACTCTTCAAGTGATAGATATGGCTGAATAAATCTGGTGAAAAGCAGAGGCAGTATTGGGTGGTCAAGGGCAGAGTTGGGAACCAGCAACAGATTGAGAACTGGGGCACTCAGCAGAAAGGGGGCCTGGACTGAGTTCCAAAAAGAAGTCAATCCAGGGATTTGATGAGAGTTGAGTATTCAGGTTTTAGTTATTGGCAACTGTACCAACATTCCTGTGAAACTTGTGACCAAAATTTAGCGTTTGCACATAGCTCTTGCTTCTGGAACTGAGGGTTTACATCAAAATATTTTGGGATTTCTAAACTAACTTTCGAGACCTTGATGAGCTTGGTAAGAAAAAAGACCTAGAACTACAGAAATCAGAAAGCATTTAAATTAATTTACAAAATTATTATTGCTACCTAGCCAATGCAATATTTGGGGACTCTCTGAAATTCTTTTTTTATTAAGCATTTAAGGAGGGATAAATTGCATAATAACCAGCCTCAGCTTTACAGCTGCAAGAGGACAACATGGAAGGGGAGAAAGAAAGGAGCTGAAGAGACTTTCTGTATTTCTGCACACAGATACACATACAGAGTAGAATGTCAAAAACTTAAACCTCAAAGAAAACAAAGGTGAAAAAAAATCAAACCAAAAATACTATTTGGAAAAGCTGTGTATGTTTTTAAGAGTTTTAGTGTCCCTATTTTCTTTCCATGGTTTGGATTCCCCAGACAGACAACATCTCTCATCACATACTGTAGTCTGGGTCCCTCAGGGTGAATTTATGTTGAGCACCACATATTTCTAATGATGTTAAAGTTGTACAATAGTTACACAATTTCTGTCCTGCTAATAACAAAAACTGTATGAAGCAATAGTTGTAGAGGGTGCATGATGTTAGGGAAACTGAGAAACAGTTACTTTAACACAATTGCTCATGGTACAGATGGACATGGAAATGGCTAATTGTCATACCCCACTCCTTTTGAGTGCCCACAATCCTATTTCCATAAGGTCCCTTCTTCAGGGCTCCCTACTTCCTTGCTCTCAAGCCCCCTTTCCTTGTTTTTGTTTCACTATTGTGTAGATTCCATATACTATTTCATTTCCATAAGGTACTACCCTGTCATTTCTGCTCAGCTGTACTAACTTCCAGACAATACAATTCCAGTCATATCCCACTATACCCTGAGGTTTTCAACAGGAAAATTATTTATCATAGCAGATTCAGGTAACCAACAGAATGATTTAGAACTATAAACGTATCTAATTTCAAACTGGACAAAATCTGAAGGAATGTGTACCAGGAGCTTGTACAGACAAGACTGTCAGGAAGATGCAGTACTGGGCAATGGTGGGGCCTCTGTTAAATAGAAGTTTTCAGGAAAGTCTGGGGAGAAGAGAGGAAGGAAATAATGATCTGGACATTTTTAAAGTACTTGTTGAAAGATCCAGCAGTTTGTAGAAAAATGGGAAAAAAAGTGTCCATGTTAAACCCACCAGTTCAATGAGTTCTTAAGCTTCACTGTGATGAGAGTCACAGAGAGGTCTGGGAGTTAGAAATATCAGAACATTTAATCTGGTTTCACTAAACAGAGTTTCAGGAATGGGCATCTCTCACAGGAGTCAAGGGACGAGAGGGAACTCCAGGGCGTTCCTTCAGGAGCAAGAGCCACTAAATAGGCCACGATGGCAGAGAGATAGTTTAGTCAGTGTTCCCATCCAGGCTAACGTGGCTAGTCAGTGGTCTGTGCTAAGACAGCCTCTTTTTCCACTAGCACCTCTCTTTTTCAACAGCAGGTTTAAAAATTATGAAAACTTAGTATTTTGTTAACCCATTTAATAAAAATCCTAATTTATTAAACAGTGTCCCTTTTTAAGTGTCAAAACTTACCTTAAAGAAAAATAAGAACCAGCACTGGTTGGAGCCATGGGAGCCTTCCACTTGCTTAAGTGAATAAAATTTTAAAAAAGTAGTTCCAACAATTAAAAAGAAGTTTTATTTTTATTAAAAGTGATTAATGCTCAGAGAATAATTCAAAGGCTTGAAAAGAAACTGTTCATGATCGTGGCTACTGGAAAAGTCATTTTTTATAACTGACCCTCAGAACTGGTATGCAGCTGGGAAATCAAATACTTTTGTATTTTTTACTTCAAATACCATGGAAATTTCTTTAAAAAAACAAAGCCGTTACTTCTAAAATTAACAAATGGCTTTGCTGTTTGAGGAAAAAATATAAATATGAATATACAGAAGTTATTTTAACCCTCTTCCATAAGAAAAGTATAAAGCCCCCATAATATTGATAAGATAATGTCTCAGCATTAAAGTCAAGTTGGGAAGCATCCCAGGAAATATCCACTAGTTAAGTTTTCTCTGAAGCAGAGGAAGATCACTGATTTTGCAGACCTAAGCTGTAAGTTCATGTTCTTGCCAGGTTGAACAGAAATATTTAATTGAAATACTGTGTACTTTTAGGATGTGACACCAGCACCTCTGGAAAGCATATATTAACATAGAAATCACAGTTCAACACCCCTGCATTAGAGCGAACATGACCCTACTTTCAGGGAACGATGCAGCAACTTTGTGTATTTTTATTAGGTAAAATTTCTTTCTCTGATCTGTTTTACGTACATATGTAATTTTAGAGGGACACAGGAAAATAAGGTATATTCTATGAGTAATGTCAAGTTTCAGGAAACAGTCAACCTGTGATTAATATGTGATGTGAGGCATAAGTTCTTAGTAGCATAACAAACACAAAATGAGAAAAAAAACTTAAAGATTCTCAAAGATAAATGATTCTCGAAGATTCTTAAAAGTCTAAGGCATCATCTTCCTATTGATATTCAAATTCCAGCTGAGAAGTCTACTTCATTCCAAATACACATGAATAACAAAATAAAGCAAGGTCACCTATATCAGTTGACATCAAACCATGATAAAGTAAAATATAACTACACTGGTAACACTGTAGAAGCTCAATTTTTGGGAAATATACATGCTAAAGAGGACATGAAGCAGACCAAGTTGGGTTAGAATATTTCCCTGGACACACTTGTTTTGGTACCTATATTGTAGCTGATGGCAGCTGCTCAGAAAACCTGGGTTTTCTTAAACCACCTCACTTCAAAAGAGGGGCTCTCCAAGATTGAACATGATACACTGCAGGCAGACTTACCTGGGACAGAGAGAGAGTGATGATGCTGTAGTTTCATTAACTTCAGTAACAGCAGTTGAGAGTGTCTCCCCTCTCCTGCCCAAAGCTAAGCATCCCTGTCCCCTCACCAGCAGCTTCTCTGAAGGCATGTGACAGCCTCTGCAGCTCTCCTATGAAGACCATCAGTGGTCCTGTTGAGCTACTACAAAGGGATGTACAGCATAAATGCATCCAACTAGATGGTTTTAAAGCCCTGGCAGCTTAACCATATAACTAGGAAGAGAACATTGTTGGTTAAATTTAGATTCAACTTAGAAAATAATAATAGGGTTCTAAAACAAATTTTAAGCTTTTAGGTCCTGCTTCTATTTTGCTCTCATAAGATGAGAACTCTTTTCAAATCAATTCATTCACTAACGCCAGAACTAGACAAGCACTAGCTTCAGAAAACCTCCACTGTTTTTGTAGTACAGGCTTCCATTTAGTAAGACATACATGTTTTTTAATTAAATTTCCCATGAAAAACAGTGGTTTAAATTGAGGGAAACTATGCCTCACAAAAACTCAATAATATTGTTGAAACCAAAAGCTTATTTGAGAAGACAGGACTTTTCATAAAAATCTTAAACACTTTTATTTCTCTATTTCTGCAGGTAAATAAATCAGCCGTAAACCCTTCATTAATTCCTCCTCAGGCTTACCCATTTGGATTTTAACCAGGTGAAGGATCAGGAAGGACAAACAATACTAGATAGCGGGTGTTTTCTACAGCTGTGAACTTGGTCACGCCGGGGCAGCCCCAGAGAGGCGCAGAGCTGGCATGCCTGTCTACCTTCACGTTGCAGTGCAGGGTGTTCTGCAGCATTCCCGCTGTCCCTGGCTCCCTGTGCCTGCCCCCGCCGCCCAGAGTGGAGCCCAGGGCCCAGTGCACCTCCCTCCTACCCTGGGAAGCTAGGGAGGAGGTAGAGGGAGGGTGATGCATTTCCCTATCTCATCCTAATCTGGGGCTAGAACTTGACCTGATTGAGTACCTTCAGCCAGGAACCGGGAAGCTCTCACAGGCCTTGTAGTTGAGACCAAGCTGGTCAAAGCTCAGGAAAAGCCAGAGGAGAGGGAACCACCCCCTGCTCCACAGAGGGAACCAACACGTTTTACATCATGAACAGACTGTGCTCTTTGGTAAATGTCCTGACATGAGCACTGGGACAAACCCAGGCACCAAATCTCTAAGCAGAGGCTTTGGAATTCCAGCTGTCCACAGCTGTTCAGAGCAAATGTGTCCAGTGAGGTCTCTGTCAAGAGAAAATAACTACATCTACCTCCAGCTGAAAACAATTGCTATGTCTAACTCCTCACACTTCCTTCATATAGCTCCCCAAGTAGCTCACACATCTATGACGTTGCCCAACATTTACCTGCTTATCACTTGCAGCAGCACAACCTCACTCATTCACATATAAATAGCAGTCATATTTACTTCACTCCTTTTCGGTAATTAAATGTCTTTTTTTTTCCTGTTAGCATGTTCCAAATGTATTATATGCCATGGCTGGGATCAGTGATGTTATCAGTGATAAACAGTCCATTTCTAGATGACCTAACAGGTCCCTTCCAACCCAAAGATCCTCTGATTCTATGAATTTCCAAGTTTCCTGCAGCAAAATTGGTACCTTCTACTAGCACAGCAAAACTATGTCTTAAACTACTTTGCTCAGCTTGTTGGCTCTCAACTCTGTACCCAATGTCTTTTATTTCTTATGGAAATACATTGCACAGAAACACAGTAAGTCTAAAACTCCACAGAGTAGCAAGATACTTGTGAAACTGGACAACTCCAAAAGTTCCTATATTCCATGGTAGCAAAGGAGTATTTAAGTACAAAGTAGAAAGGTATTGTTCTTCCATCTTCCACACGGTGTGAAAGCTACATGTTGCTTTCACGCACCAGGTCCTCCAAGGCACTGACTATTGGTGGGTCCTTGAAATGTTATGTATTTTACTAACATATATCCAGGAGCCAACACAGGCAAGAATGCTGTGGGCATTTCAGCCCTAGTGGAGAGTTATACAGGGATGCTGTAAACTGTGCCCTTCATCAAAGGCAAAGGAGAAACACGCTTTCTGTATCCAACTTCATGATACCTTCCTTTGCAAGATTAATACAAGAATCATATGCAACTGTAAAGAGTAGTACACTTGATTATCTGTGTTAGAAAATGCATTGCTTAAACCTATATAAGCAGGACAATTAATTTTTTTCTGTTGAATATAGATAAAATTATCCTATGCTGATGTATGTATTGATCCGTGGGTTTTCTGCCTCTGCGCAGTTCCATAATTCAGAGTTTCCAAACAGCAGCAATATGGCACAACAATGCTTTATCTCCTTTAAAATGCTGCTAAGCCAGGGCTGTTTCTATGCCAAAGACAGCTTTTTGGTAGTGGGTAAAATTGTCTACGAACCTCTCTCTGAGGTTCAGGAAACTTAAACCTGGAATTAAATAAGCTCATTCATACTTCCATGAGCATTTTAAGCATCATAAATTGGACCTGCCACAGGAAAAGGCCACCTTGTCCCCTCCTGCACTACTCCGTCCCTCATGCCAGCTCAAGTCTTTGGGCTGCAGCATGATTAACTGGATTAATCACACATTTATCTATGATCCAGGTTAAGCATGCACAGCTTCTTGCTGGGCTAGGTTTAAACTGATTAAATTATGGCAGATCAAAGTTTACGTAAAACTACTGTGGTAAAGTGCAAGTCATCTGTTGACATAAAATCCAGGTGTCCTTTGGTGCCTCAGCCATCACCATCTAAAAAGCAGTGCAGATATCTTGGCAAGAGAATGAACAGGTCCTGCATGGCTAACTACCTTCTCTGGTTACCACATCCATGTTAATTAGGCTACTATTCTTCTAAACACAGGCATTTTTTTCCCCCCACTTTTGGAGGTATCAGTTTTTAATGTGTACCTCTGTTGTATAAAGCAAGTTTTTGTAAAGGGCTCAAAAGACACGCACTAAGTGCTAAATACTGTTAGTGCTCTTTGTTCAAAATGAAGGGAAGATCTTTTTGTTTTTCAAGTTGCCTTTTTTTTCATTTATTTCTGTTGACTCCTTTAAGATATGGTATCAACTTCAGAATCCACATTTGGAAGTGAAGGCTGGGGAAATCAGGGCTTACTACAACAGCAAAATGCTTATTGTTTTATTGGTCTCAAGTCCAGGAAACCTACAGCAGCAAGGCCAAAACTGCCAACTCATGTTCCAGAATAGTGAATGGTAAATCATCAGATATGGGAATGGTGAGGGTGGAAAGAGAAAAGAATGGAATTGTTTACTCCCTTATGGCTTTAATTGAATAGCAAAAAAAAAAAATCTAGTTACAGCAAGAGAAAAAAAAATTTGGCTTATGTCTGCAACAGCCCTAGGTTTTGGACAGAAGCAATGTTATAATGTATAATTATATAACTTACTTGAACAGTTGCTTTCCATATGGGAAGTAACAGATTTGCCCAGTTGTATTCTGGCAAAGCCTGAATCTACCATTATTCAGGGTATAAAAATTTTGCTGAAATTTGGAAGTCTTACAAAGGTATCTACACATTTCACTGATGGTCCTTGACACTGCTTCTCTTGCTAAGAATAATACATGGCTTCAACCTCCTTTACAAGAGGTCCTGAGACATATTTGTCTCCCAGGATTGTCAGTATAATTGTGTTCCGACTACAGTGACTAAGATTGTATTCCTTTCTTCCTGTGATGAAAGAAATGACAGAGCTTCAGGAAGCACGGAAAAGATGCCTTTGAACGTCTCACAAACATTTTGATCTTGTATAATCCTCTAAATATACAGATTTAGTTCAGCTGCTTTGTGACCTTCATGCCAGGTTATCCTGTATCTTCTATGTCAGCAACTAAAGAAGTAAAAAGCAAGAGTCTTCAGTAGCCTCAAAGCAGCAGCCAGTATTTGGTGCTTATTTCAGTAGCTTAGCTATAACCACAAACTTGATTACACTTAATAGTTTGAATACTATACTTTCAATATTTATGAACCTGAGCTAGCAGTGGTTGGGGTAATTTTTTGTGAAGAGTCCTTATGCAATAGCTAGATACTAACTGATCTAACCAGATTCCCTGCTGCCACACTAATGTCAAGAACTGGGAGATTTTCAAAATAACACAAAGAAAAGTAATAGGCACAGATGTTTGGCATGTATATACAGGATATAAGTTGTTGAGTGTGAGACTGAACAGAGAAGCCACAAAAACTGTCACAGTTTCAGAAGATTGATGCCAAAGTGACCTAGTTACCAGAATATCTGAGTTCTCAAGTGTGAGTCAAAGGCCTATCAGTTGGAACTTCTCTCACAGCCAACCTTTCAAGTATTATAGAGGACATCACTCCTCCAAGAATACTTCTCAGGTTTATTTCACCTAGTGTTGGAGAAAAAACAAAGGTGTCCAGCACCAAAACAGACAATGCGGTGTGAATTAAGAGAGCACCAAGAAGTGCTTCCACAAATGCCACTGTAGCCTCCTGGGGAATGCTGCAGCCGCATAGCCCATAATATTTTCAGTATCCCAAAGGGAAATTACCTCAGATTTCCTGTGTTCTCGTTTGTCTGACACATGTTTTTATTACATTTTATATCTTTAAGTATTCTGTATTCCATGAAATCACTCCAAAAAGCAATTTACCACATTATATTACTTTCTGCTATCTTTACATATCATCAGAATTTTGAGAACTAAAACTACTGTGGTTTGGAGAATCCATAGAAGGCATCTGGCACAATTAGCAGAGCTCAAGAAGAGACTGCATTTGTTGCCAGATGGTCTTCTGTATTTTGCACGAAACAGTCGTTGGATAAAAGACAGGAACAGGACCGGGACAAGGAAAAGAACTGAGGCATGTGGGTGAGAAGTTTGAATCCTCACAGGCAGACAAAGGAACTGAACCAGTCTCCACAGATCCTGGCCAAGTGCTTCAGCCACAAACTAGAAACGGGCCAAATGTCATCCCCAAGGACACCAGTCCTGAGTGAAGGTCCCAAGTGGGGACCTTCTCCACCCACCAAGTGGGTGGAGAAACCTCCTTGAAGCCCAGCCTGAACCATATGATGGTTGAAATTTAGCATTCATCCTCTCTTTATCTTTTCCCCATGCTCATTCTAGGCAGCTCTGTGCTTAGCACGGTAGTGGTTTTGGATCCTAGTGCCTTGCTCAGTGCTTTGGATGCCAGTTTAGACACCAGCTATTAGGTTGGCTCTGATCTTTAATTTGCAGCTGAGTTTTGAATCCAAGTCTTGACCATGACTCCTGGCTGCCAGGGAATACTGGGGAGGATACCAAATTTGAGAAGGAAGCATGATTTTTCCCAAATGGTAAAAACACTGATTCATCCTGTGAAATAACAACCTTCCCCACACCGTGTATGGATCAGCCATGACGATAAAGAGAAGCAGCTCAGGACATAGGCTTTTCTGCAAGGAAGGAACAGAAAGTAGGGAAACGTACCACAATTCATGCCTTAGGGAGCACCACTAAAACAACTAAATTGCTGAACATATTGTCTTATTGAGGCACAAAATACTTCCTCTACAGGGGTCCCACTGTACAATCATTTTCTAAAGTGCAGAATTTTGCTGACTTTACATTCCAGTAAGTAATCTGGAGTAGCTTACAAATGTTGCCATATTTATGCAGCAGGAAGAACTTCAAACTGCCAGCCCTCCACAGACCATGAAAACACTCCTTCCCCCCAGCCCCACAGTTCCTACTCAGTGTTTTGTGAACTTAAGGCACTGACAATATATTTTAACCAGTTCCTTAACAAGTGCTATTCTAACTTTCTCCCACTGTCAAAAATTGCAATTCTGTGTGCTTTCAAAACAACTTAAAGAAAAATCCCTGTAATTTGGCTGTATCCATGTGATATATATACGAGATGTGCATGCTCCTAATCACAAGTTTGGGAAAAAAGTAAACCAAGGTGTTGGAATATGCAAACCATACTCTGGGTAAGCACGGGTTAACGAAGTGCTCAGGGCTCTGCCCCCCGCCCCGTGCTAGTAATAGGATTCAGGCTTGTAGGGAAGGATTTCTTGGTGACTGGCCAGGAAGAGAGCCTATAATCTGCAAAAGATGGGATCTGGGGCTGAATCAGAAACTGCCTGAGAGTCTTCTGCCTGTCAGAGCCTCCCTAAGAGAAGCTAAGCCTGCATGCAACAACTGGGGATTTGTTACGGACACCGGCTTTGTTTGTCATGCAGGCAATGCTCTGCTTAAAGGGAGGAACAGCCAAATAAAATGTGTCATACACTTCAGCTATGCGACTTTTGGCTACGAGATTGTGGTGATCTTATTACAATCACTTCTTAAGTTACAGCGGTCAAAGGCACATGAAATGGGGACATTTCTTTATCATTTAGTCAACTCCAAGCAATCAGCTGCCTTCAATTAAATGACAGAGCAATACTGGAACTGCAAAACAGTGGAAGAAAAAGTCAAAGTCAAAATTTATTATTGTGAAATCCAGTAAGGTTTAACTCTCAGAAGAAATGCACTGTTAGCTGAATCTCTTCAGAAGGGTCCATACCAGGTCTAAAAAGAGGTGAAAGAATCTGGCTGAGAGAAATTGAGAAAGGCTATTAAAGGTTCATTATTACAGTAACCTTTCCATTAGAAGAAAGTAATTGTGATCAGTGTTCAGCACATCACTAGCTCAGACAAAAATCATCCCTATCGAAACTTAGAGGAACAAAAGCACAAGAATGAATACTTCATGTATTCATTTCTGATCTCTCAGTTAATACATTACTTCTATAAAAATTATACGACGGACAAATACATAGGGAGGCAAATCCTAAACACCATTTGCTGTCGACCCAGGTGGGCTGCTTTTTGAGCAAAGTAATCATGAGAGCTTACTGGCAGATGTTTTTAAACAAACAAACAAAAAAATACTCTTGTTTATGTGTATTTTACTTGATAGAATTATCAAACTTACAATGTTAAGAAAATTATCAGATATACCAGAAAAGTCTTTTGCTTTCAAATAATCTCCAAAAACTAACTGTCAGAAAAGATGCATGGTGCATCTTCCCATGCTAACATTTTACAAATGCATTCCAAAAACAATGATATCACCTTTGTGTATAGTTAATGCCAATATTGTGATAAGACTATTGATAAGCAAGAAAAGAGATATCTATTTTTAATTTCTTCCACAAGAAATAAATCAGTATTTTTCCTCTTAAAAGGTTTTACTATCATTTTTACAGTCCTTACAAGTAAAGGCTGAATAAAGAGCAACCAAAGAGCCAGAGTGCCCTCCGGTGGTCCTACAGCATCAGTAGTACTTCATTTTAGAAAATTCTTGTTACAAAAAACCGCTGGTGGTTTGGTTTGGTTTTTTCCCCTTTCCTGATTATTCTACACAGAAATCTTATAGTTTTTAAGCTAACATTCCTAAATGTTCTCTTAACGAAGATATTTTTAAGAGCTAGACAATTAAGAGCTGCCAAAGGTCACCCCTATATAATGAAGTTCAGAAAATAAAGCCCATGCCTTATCTCTACAAATTCCAGACATCACAAAAAAATGAAATGCAAACCACAGCTTCAATAAACTTCTCAGCAGCTAACTTGGTTTGATAACCTAAACGACACATTGGCATGACACAGAAGGGAGGAGAGGGAATTAACCCTCTCCATTGAACAAAAGTAGCCACGTGCGTAACAAAGTAAAGAGAGACTTCCAAAATTAATTCTGCTGTAGCCAAGACAGGGGACTAATCCCTCCCAGGAGCTCCTGCTCCCAGAATTTAACATCATAGGTACTTATCTGCTAGTGGCCAGTTATCAAGCTGTGTTTGTGCAGGGACCTTCAGTTACTGTTACTGATTTTGGGCCTATAACACTGTCATCTTGGATGCGCTGCAGCTCCTGCAGCAACATCGCTAAATGGGAAAGCGGTTCTGTGCAGAAGCTAATACAGACTGGGCTGAGTTAAATCCCAGGGGATTTTCACCCTGTGTTGCAAGGAGAAGAAAAGGATTTAATCTGTCAATTTGTCCATCCCGCATCTGTTTCTTGGTTCCTCATGGGCTGACTCCAGTTTTCACTCAGGGATGGCAGCTTCCCCTACGGCAGTAAATGGACAATTCAAAACTAAAAATGAGAGACTATTCCCCAGTTCAGATGAAGAACATCCTGCAAGCAATCAAAAGCAGATGGATATTTTAATGCTTTACTCTAGTAAGATGCCAGTCATGTCATGACTGCCAGTCATGACCAGACCAACGTCTGCTTTGTAACTGATGCCATTGTGGGCAGAACAGTGAAATATTCTGATAAAGGCTATAAGCTGAGCTGCAGACACACTGCTGCTAGGTCACCACTGACACACTGATGGTATAAGAAGGAAACATAAACTCGCAAAACCGATTCAAGTATAAACAGATAACACCAGTGGCAACTAATTCAATATCCTCTCCCAAGAACAGTGCAGCAGAAATACTGAGAATACTTCAGATCTCTTTCCTAGGAATCTCAAACATTTTATACTAAAGCTCCAATAAACATTCCATTTCAGATTTTTCTAATGCATCAGAACGTAACAAAACTAACACACTCAATGAGACTAAAAATCTAATTTTAAAACAAAGAAGAATTGGAATTAAGCATAGGTATTTTCTGAATATGAGATCTTTCAATTCCAATAGAGTTTTACCCTTGAACTGTAAATCAATGATTTAATACATTACCTACTGCCAAAGTTTCCCAAGGAGAGTAAAAATACCCTCTCTGGGCAATCTGCGTGTAAATGGAACAGCTTATTAAGGATTCCTTAATTGAGAACACATAAACAAGCATCTTAAGCACATCGAACCAATTTCTTGAGGCAAACTTTATGGTCTGATTTCCCAGAAACACACTGGAAAATTAGCAAAAGGGAATATCTTTCACTGCTTTGTTTTAAGCCACAGAAAACAATGTCGGCCCACACCCACCAAAGGGTCAGTTTGATTGCCTCTGGCATTAACACAGCTGTAACAATTAACACAGCTTCAGCAAAAAAAAACAAAAAACAAAAAAAGGCTCAGGTAAAAATCTCTGCTCAGCAGATATTCCAAACTGTAATATGTGACAGAGAGGCATCAATTCCATTTTCTGTCTTGAAAGCCTTGTGGTGGTTTTTACATTCTTTGTTGTTGTTGTTGTCGATTATCAGCATCATAATTATCCAAAATTTCCTATTCCTCAGCTGAAAAACATCATCTTAATGGTGATTGATTAGCACAACTCCATCAATACACCCAGCCACATTTGCCAATGTCAGCTGAAGCAAAAACATGTATTACTAAACCAAATTGGGAAAAAAAAAGTGTGGTTCCTCTCTGAAAAGTGGTTCTGTAAAATAAATAAATAAGAATTATTTCTTGCTTAGTACAAACTGCTTTCTGCTGATGAAGTTGGATCTGTTCACACTAGCAGCATTGACATCTTTACTGCTTTTTTTTTCCTTTACTAGAACAGGCGCAATGATCTGGAAATTGTATGCGGTGAGGTGCAGACAGAGTTACAATATGTCAGTGCTTGCTAATTTTGAATATTCATTTTGGATTGTTAGATCAATGTAGTATTAGATATTATATTCATAACACTTATGTTCCCCCAAGGAAAGATTTTTCTGATGGTACCACAAAGAGGAGATGTTTAGCACACTTCTAATTAGGCAAGCTTTGGAAAGGAACGTTGGGGCAGTACACAACAGATTCTGCTAAATGTTTCCTAAATGATACCTTTAAATTAACCAAGTCTGAATCTAGACATAGATATATAGGGAGTTACTATGAGGGACGGTAAAATAGCTCTGATCACTCTGTTTGCTTTGGAAAACTAGCCTGGTCACTGGTGGCCTGAAGAGAGTGGATGAAAGCGTGTGCAGAAGTCTCTACTGCCAAGAGGAAGGAACAGACCCTTCCAGCAGTGGCAGTCACTTCCCCACAGCCTCTTCTCTTTGGCAGCAGGAAACCCAAGTCTTTTACACAAGTCCAGCAACTCAGTCCTTTTCTTATCTGAAAGGGATCTCAATTTTGCCAGCTCTGATAGGACTGAGGCTGAGATAAAGCTTGATTGAGGTGACCTGACTGGGAGGAAAACATCACAGATTACATAGACTTGATTTTCCAAGAGGAAGTATTCAAATAGCAAAGAGCTTTCATTTACCTGGCATATGAGGAAATAAAAGTTCACATTGTTGTCTTTACCATAAGAAAAAGACACCAATAGCTGGATTAAAAACAAACAAACAAAAAAAAACAAACAAAAAACTAACCACAAAAAAACAAAAAACCCAGCACAGAGGAGTTAAAGGAATCATCCCTTTCCCTTCAGTTCAGCTTTACTGTAAAAATGTTACTTGCTAGCTAGGTGCAGAAATGATCTTCAAATCTGATGAATCATTAGAAAAACTAGCAAGAGGATGTCATGGTGGGCTGTTCTTACACAAAGAGGTATAAGCCACATTTATCTGTGACATTGAAGTCCTTAAGGCTACCTAGAACTTTCACACTGAAAAATGTGTGGCACATATACAGAGAAATGTAGGAGAATAAAAGGAAATGTGTGCATCCTTGGAAAAGTCTTAAGTTGTGGCAAAAAACTATTAGCAGAAAAGGAGTAATTTCTTATTGCCTGTACTTGTTAATGCTTACTCAAAAGATCATATTTATCAGTAGTTCCATTTAAATCATTGCTGTTTGTGAGTAGACTGAATGGAAGATTTTAATTATTATAACATGAAAATTATATTCATCTGAAGTAGCCTCCAGGTTAATTTTCTTATCAGTAAAAAATGGGGGACATCAATGAGATTGATTGAGTTAGCAGAGCTACTTGGCAGGTGGGTTTTTTAATCTGCTTTAGCAGGCAACAAAAGAAGATAATTCCCTGAGTAAATAAGGATGTAATTTTGCCGTTAGCTGCTTGTTTTCTGATTACATACCTCTTTTGTTCCCAAAGGTTAGCATTCTTAAAATTTCAGGCTAGGTCAAATACATGAAAGCGACTGAGTAAAATAGTCTCTTAGGACAGAAAAGAGTTTAGAAACATATCTGGTCTAGGAAGCACTGCTTAATCTACCAATAAATCCAAAACATACATCTAAATCAAACCCAAACAACATCAGTTAAAAGAGCTTCATTTCTTTCATTTGTTTTTAGCTCATCAGTTAAATCTCAGCCTCGGCAATTATTTTCATCTCTTTGGATTATGAAAAGATATTAAGGGGGCTAATCTTGAACACATGTACTCAGTTCCCTCTTGTAAGGGTGTTTCTAGGTTTCTTTGTCCTCTATTATCATTGAAGTCTTCCTCATCATTGCAACAAAATACTAATAAGGACAGCATACCTGTGTCTCTTTTGCATCCTCTCTCACTCTATTACATAGGCCATTTGAAGACTACAAATTGTAATATACTTTCTTGCAGCATTATCAAGATATGTTCAACAACTTAGATCAAGATCAGTAGTGTGCACTTCAGAATTGTGAATGTTAAGGATTAGCAGAACAAGTCACTGACAACAAATTGTAGACCAGCACTCCAATATTTTTTTGCTTAAATCAGTATTTACTAAGAAAGAAAAAACATTTGATGGACTATCTTGTGGAGTATTTCTAAACCCTCCTGAATCATCAGTAAACTTTTCCATATGACCTTGCATCGAGTTATTTGACCTACCTATGCCTCAATAAAACCAGCTGGAAAAATGTGTAAAAGTGTGTTACAAACCTGGTAACGTATCTGAGCTGAGTTCAGGGTAAGTGAATTGCAAAAGCAATGAAAAGATCTCACTGCTGCCTGGAGGCAGCCCCCTGCTGTGTTACTCCTGGGAGGCCCAAGCTGTGAAGACTGCAGCCAGACTCCTGAGTTTGGGTGTTAGGCATATGGAAACTCCTTAGCACATGGCGATGTCAGAAAACCCAGTAGCAGTAAAGACTCATTTTGTGGCAGCAGTTCTGCACCTAATCATGAAGTTGAAGTTATTTTGCAAAACAACTTCATCAGCCTTACCTCCTGTAGGCAACAGCTCAGGTAGAAAATACAAACCCTTGTTTTCAATTCCAAGGATAGCAAGTTTCCTTCTCACTTGTGGTTCACAGTTACTGAACCATTGGGAAAATGTTCTGGTCAACCACGATTTACAAAAGTTGCTTTAAAATTACTTCATCTTTAGGATCTTCCAGTGCATTTTTGATTGGTTCACAGAATTTTTAAACTAGATGCGGTTCTGGGCAATACAGACATTCAGTTTAAATTTATAGAGCTGAACATCCTGTTGTGGCTGTGTAGCAGAGGAAAATCACCCCGTTAGTTTTCCAGATTTCTAGAAACATGGACCAAGACCTTTAGAAAATCCCAACTCTTTTGAATGCACTGAAGGAAAACAAGAGTGCACAGATGTGTACATTGTAGGGAGAGGAGGAATAACCCCTCCGATGTAAGTAAAACAGCCTCAAGTCGCTCTAATTTCAAAAGCCATTCCGCTACTACAAGATAGCAGTAGTTTTATGGCTTTTGTTCTTTGGCTGCTGAGTCAGAAGACCAGAACAGGTGGTGCAGGAACAACAGACTTGATCTACATCTCTGAAAAATTAAGCCTTAGAAGGAGAATTCTCAGCTGCCTGAGAAATTCAAACAAAGAGGTAGGAGAAAGATTTAGTCTTTTTTAGATCTTTTCAGTCAAACGAGGTGTTCAAAGCCATAGAAATCACATTCTTCAAGTAGTTTCACATCATAGATACCTCACAATGATATTTTGCTATGCCCTTCTGCATTTAAAAGGCAAGAATAATAAACTGGACAAGTATAAGTGTGGCTTTCCATTTAGTCTTAATTTTTAAACCCAGTTTCAATCATTTTGGGAAGAATTTTGCAGGCTTACAGCTTTATAATAAAAATCATATCAATGCAGTTTTGGTTATTATAAGACATTGACTCGTATTTCAGAACTTCAGCAACCTGTTTAC
>NW_010540138.1:0-50558 GCF_000687285.1 Phaethon lepturus | reverse complement strand
CCCTCTGCCTGCACTTCAGCCAGTGCTTTCCAGGCATATTGGAATTGCTCCTTTGATCTAACTCAAGCCAACAGCCTTAACGCAACAAGTTTTCTGACCTTCTGTTGTTGGGTCCAAATTAGTCTGTGTTGTCTTATAAGGCAAAGTCTAATTCCTTTACTTACTCATCAACAGAATAGCACCAAGTTTTCTGCCTGCACGCATGAACATTTCTCGCCAGCTTCATTCTAGTACAAAGACCAACAGGTTATCTTAAGCTGTATGTGCTTTTTTCTGATGCATTTGATTTTGAAGTGAAATAGAGTAAGAACCAGGTATTGCTCTCAGACTTCATGTCCAGGTCACTGGTCATACTGCAGGTAGAATTGCTCAGGCTTCCCTGAGACTGCTTTCCCTAACATCCTCCTCAAGGTTGATGCCCAGAGCTAGAAAGTTTGTCTGAATGATTATACAAGTTAGAACTCAAATACAAGGTCTGAGGGTGCTTTATGCATTGAGATCTAATGTGTAAGATAGGACAAAGTTAAATTTCTTTGATGTTGACATAAGTTCACCCTCTCGGCTTGAGCCTATTACCACTGAACTCAAGAGAAGAATGATGGCCCTAGTGAGTACAAGACTGTTGGTCATGATATTGTTAGCATAGTCTCTATACACTTAGCTTTAGAATATTTCAAAGTAGTGATGGATGAAAGCCACTGACTTGAATGTAATTTTTAATTTGTTCTACACTTGATTTTTTTTACTTGCTGCGTAAGAATGGAGAATAACGTTGGAATACATGTTCTCACTCTAACATAAGAAGGAATATTTACTAAGACATTGCAGCACTCTTGTAGCATGTCTAATTTGAAAATTTAAAATAAATTTGTAATCTGAAGATAAAAAAAAATACAGTAAAAATTGTTGGCTATTTTATGCCACCCTCCAGTTACTGTTATGTTGATTTCTAGGTCCATTTTAAAGTTTATATTTTCACCAACAGGTGGAGCCATCAATTCCTAATTCATTATCTGTTTGTGATCTAAAACAACCTAATATTTACTAAACAGTAAAAGAAAATATATTTCATGTCCTGGCTGACACGAAAGCAAGAAAAGCTACACTGAGGAAAAAGGACTAACTATTACGCTGAGATAGGAAGATGGTATTAAATAGGGGAGTGTGCCAAATAGAAATTCAGTGTTTCAGTATCATCATGATAACTACTTGAAAATATAGACTGTTTTTAATCTAAGCTGTGCTAAAAGACTCTTTCCTTTTTTAACTGATTTTATGGTGCAAGATTTTCTATTACCAGTAAGAGCAACTTCTAAAAATGTCTAAAGTAGCATAAAGTTTATTTACAGAAAAGATAAACAAGACAGACATATTTCAGAAGTTTAGACATAGGGATCACACTGGAAGAAGCATTTGTTTTTCCTCAACTACAGCACCACAATTCTAAAGTTTGGACAAATTATTAAATTTGAGGGCTGAATTCTACTTCTGGATAAGTGCAACTTCCATTAACTTCTGAAAATAACCATTCCCCAAAAGTTACACAAAATAACATTCCCAAGGAACTTGAAATTCGTCATGCCATTATTTTCAGTCTACTTAATAACAAACTTTCTCTTTACTGAAGTATCAAATTAAGACTTCCATACCAGAATATATTAAGCCTGAATGATGATTCACATACAAATAAGCAGAAACCATTTACTTGCTGAGGTTTTGGCTTTACTTGTGTTCATAAACTGTGTAAAATAACAACTCTTTAAGCAACACGTGAGGGAAAAATATGAATGATTACTCCTTACAGTATTGCATAGGTCAAAATACTATCGCACTATTTATAGTGCCTTCAGGAGCAAAATATTAAAGTTTCTTCCTTGGTGCAAACCCACTGGTAGATCTGTAGACATTCTGGTTCACATGGTGCTCTGCTGGGCAGGGAGCAAAAGAAGAGGGTACAAAGAGAAAGGAGTGTTTTAGCAAGTACAGGAACTTAGCAGCTCGAAAGAGAGGGGAAAAAGGGTCATATCCTCAGTTTAAGTAAATCAGCATAGTCTCATTGATACTCAGTTGATGTAAACAGAGATAGACTGAGAATTTAAGAAGATAAATGTACAGAGAGGGCACATACAGGCTATGTTCCAGGAACACAAGTCATAAATCACCTTTACCTTCTTCAGTAAATTTCAGCTTCACTGATAACTAAATGAAATCTCTAATCCAATATTACAATCCCCTATTCCTATAATTTCTGTAGTAAAGTCACAGGACTTTTATTCATGGAAGTATTTCTAACTCTTATGAACTATCCCCACTTACTTCAAAGCAAATATATTCATGAGTGAGAACTGAATGATCAGGTCACACCAAAGAATTTTGCTTTTTCACCCTGAAAACCTGGTTATATGAACTTTTCATAAAACTCACTGTTCGAGACATCAGTACCTTCCTACTGTAAAGATTTTTTTCATGTTTTCTGAATAGGGTCACATCAATGGATTGAGTTAGTGATACACCCACACAGAAAAAAACAGCACAGACCCTTTTGTAGTCAAGTTTCAATCACAGAACCTCTGCAAGTGGTAGCACAGATGCAGTAATAAGGTAGACCTACATACATTATGACTGGAAAATGTAAGTGCAAGAATATAAATATGCATTGACACCATGTCTGTACTAGAGTATGCAACCTTCCCTGCAGTGAGCCATCGAGTTTCTCTTCGAAGAGCTCTGTGTTATTATGAGTAATTTTACACTTACCATTCTATCATAAGTACTCTGTTTCAGGGACAGAGCAAAAATCTGTGGGAAAAAATCACAGTGGTACCTCTGGCATTGGTCTGTCTTTTAGCTGAGTTACCACACTGGTTTCATCATTCAGCTTCTATCTTTAAAAAAGAAAACAGAAATAAGAAGCTTCTGATGTTCCTGATCAAGAAAAGCATCTCAACAGCATGGAGACAACCTTGCTTTTAACTATTCTGAGTGGGTCTTCTTCTGCAATATCAGTAAATATTCACTGGGAAACTATGTATACAATCCAATTATAATCCAACAGAGAACCAACTGTTCACACAGCACAATACCTACCTAATTAATAAGCCGTCAGGTTGAGGCAAGTGATTCTTCCCATCCGAAACACCACAAAGCCATTCTGTTGGTACAGCAGCAGGTAGTATTGCACCCATCCGCTTCTCTCTGTTGGGCCAGATAACCCCTAACAGGAGTAAAAAAAAAAGTTATTTTTGTCAAAATAGCTGTTAAAAGTGCACTACAAGGCACTACAGTATGTAGGTTTGTCTGATAGTAAAACTAATGAAACTTATATGTGAAGAATAACATTATTCTTTATGTAGTCATCCCTGAAAATATTGCCATGGGTTACTGAGGTTGATTAATTACCATGGAGGGCATGAAGGTATCTAATGGGTTGTTACCTGTAGCTCATGTGCTAGTACACAATAATTCTAATTCACACAAAGTTTTTTCATCTTTCAAGTGTTCTGTTTGCTTTCCAATTTTCACTTTATTTACATGTGAGAGTGTAAAATTACAGAAGTACTTTACACTCAATAATGGTAATCACTTAAGGAGCTTGCGTTATCTGTCACTTCAGGTTCCCTGAAACTGGTGGGTAGAAGCAGGAGAATCACATATACAAATGTATTTGTAAGAGAGCCAATTTAAGATTCAGATTATATTTCTTATGCCTTTTGTTTTTAGACATATTTGCTTTATGTCTTTTAAGACTGTTTCAACTGTATTTTACACTTAAAAGTATGTTATTTATGCTCCTAGATTAGGGGTAACAAAGCACCTAAAAATAAAGAATATTCTGTATTTTATAGAGAAATTTTGATTTTATATATTTGGGGCAGCTTTCACATACAACAAAAGAGTAAAAAGTTTCTTTTAATTGGAACAAAGAGTGGGAACACCCTTCCTGCAGAAGGGTGCAGTATCTTGTTATGATCATTTTTTATGATAAAAATTGGAGCACTTATCTGCTCTATGGAAAACAAAAAACTGAAAGACTTTTTGCATGGTATCACTGTATGGGAAGACATACGACAGTATAGGGTAGATCATAGTGAAAATAAGAATTCGGTTGGCACTAAGGTCACTGAGATAATGTCTTTACATAAGCTGTTTTTAAAAGGACTTTGGGAATTAAAAAAATACTCATAGCAAAAGGGAGTACAGGGATACAGGCAGGATACAACTTACATCATTTGTGTCAAAAGCAGATGAATAGAATGATTACAATATAAATTGAACAGTAGAAATATATTACCAAATCTCCTTCCCAAGCAATAAAGCAAAAGTCAAACCCTTTGATGATCTTCTATGCAACTTAAAGAATGGGGATATTTTAACAGTCCATTTCTCCCCCTCAGGAAATTCACTCATTGTTGAAAATGGCATCTATGACAGTTTCTTTTAGTGTCTTGGGAGTGAAAAAACCCACCCTGAAAAAACTCCAAATATAGCTATATTTTTGCAGTCAGTGGCATATGAGCAAGAGGTTTTCCTGAATCTGCTGTTATTTAGGTCTATGTTCTTAACTAACAGATGCCAGAAAAAACAAAATTTAATAAATGAGCTGAGATGACAAAGCTAAATTTAAGTGGGAAAAGGAATTGGCAACACCTTTTACTGACATATGATTCTGAACATAATGTAATTTATTTTTACTTTGTTAATTATCCCAATGTATTTATTTTGCTATTTTATCTGCCTCTATTATACATTATGTATTCCTGAATAGAAATATTTAAATTTTTTCAAAGACATCTTTAAAATTAGTTTCTCTTGCTCATAAGCCCTATTTCAATGCTGGTGGTACAATATTTATTAAATTTCAGGAGTACAATGAATGCATAATAAAATCTGTTGCATGATATGAGAAAAAAAGGGGAACAAACTCGTGAAGGTCAGACCTACGAAAGCTTGGGAGGAGGTTAAAGTCATGCTGCTGATACTCTGTTAGTTCTTAAACAGAATCCTCTAGAAACATTTAATTAATAATACTTTCAACATGCTGAGAGAATGTTGCACATAGCAAAGAGAAATACAACTATTCCCATCAGGGTTGTTATGTTTGAAATTCAAGACACTATCTTCCGTGCTACACAGACTGACCCAGGCGATACGCTTTAATTCTCCTTAAGTTCAACAGATGGAAAGAGCTGCTGTACAAATTAATATTAATTCAATTAATGGCATTGATTAACAGCATTGTTAATCTGTGGTAAAAATATGAATACTATACCAATGAATACTATACTAATTTTCAGTAAGCTACCTAAAGCAAAATTACCAAACTCGATAAATTACAGCTGAGCAGATCCTTAAGCACGCAGCTACCCATTTCCTACTGAATTTTCCTATAGAATATAATATTTGTAAGATATTTGTATCTCATGCAGTGACTTAGAAAACTATGTACCCATTGAGAACATGGCATTGTTCTGAATAAGAGAGGAACACTACCTGGTTTTTCAGGTTATTGAGACACTTAAAGGAGCTCTCTAGTTCCAACGGACAAATTGAACCAAAAACAATTTCCATGAACGGTAACTGGCAGTTAGGTAACTAGCAGTTATTACTTTGCTGAACAATCCTGATAATTTTGCTGACACAGAGATCTAATATGTCAGTTGGTTTGTAGCTTCATTTTATCAGTTATGTTCATTGTCGTACTTCAATATTCAAAACTAATTTCTCTGCCTTTCAAGCTGATTACCGAAAAGAATCCCCCATCACGGCCTGATAGGTCACAGGCATTGGACAAATTCCTCTACAGACCCTTGACCAAAGCAATCAGAATTTTTATAAAAGGGCTGTAACGTAATTTTGTCTAACTTTTAATTTTCTGATTTGCATTCTGTGGATCACATTGCCAGGAAAGAGAGGCTGTAATATAGCAGCAGTCTCCTGAGTGTTGCAGAGGTTGCAAATAGTTGCTGGAGTAGAGTTTTGGCTTGTGCCACGTACTCTGCTGCCTGATTAGAAACAGTTTTACTGCTGGATTCATGTGCTCTTTGGGATATTTGTTTTATGGCAGACATTTCACTGGCTTCTAGTTCACCAAAAAAAAAAATTTGTGACTGTCTCTGTTGACAAACACTTTTGTTTAACACAAAAGGAACAAGAACCTTTTGAAATACAACAATTTTTCCTTTAACCTAATATGACATGTAAACATAAAAATCCCACAGGAGTAAACAAAACTTAGTTTCAAAGCACTTGGTTTATCAAAAAAAGTTATACTTAGCCTGCAGACTGAGACTTAAAATGCAGAAGCTACCGTATTACTCTAGAGTAGAGTGAATGTGTATTACTGGCTCTGCTGTCAGTTCAAGGGTCTGTGTGTATCTTGGATGTGCCACATGGCAAGGAGCTCATTCTTCTGGTTATTACCTGTGGAGGCAGGAAACCCGAACCTTCAACTGGAAGTAACTGTAATTGTGATCCACCTTGGCAGTGAGCCTGGAGCCATATATCGTACCTCCATGGGCTCCTGTCCACTCCCACAGATGCCATAGCGGTTTGACAATACAGACAAGGAAGGAAGAATGAGACTATAAAATTAAAGGCAGTCTGAGAAAGGAACATATAAATAAATTACATTCAGTCCATTTTGTATGGCTATAGGCCAATACTTAGCACTTTTGGGTATAAAGTGAGTGCAAACATACTTAAGTTCCCTGGTTACACTTCCCTACACTTATTTGCTTATGCCCTCAGCTACTTCATTACCTCCTGAAGATGACTGTCTTCCACATAGCTAGCTTAAGAGGCAAAAATATTATTTTTTAAATACCAAGAGGATACCATTACTGTGTTGAGTCCGTTCTCTGTGTTTCCTATTCCTTTTGTGTAAGTCAAGGGGTCCAAAATACAGAAAAGAGTCAGAAACATTGATGAAGGGACTTCTCTGGTAGATGGGAATCTGTAAGAGGTAAAGATGGAGTCCCTACCCCTAATTTGAGTTCTTACCCTAATTTCACATGAGTTCAATATGTATCAAAACGGGAATGGAGACTGTTTATCTTTGGAAAAAATACAACTGGAGCGCAAGCAGAGATACATAAAATAAATTGTTGCAAGTGACAACAAGCATTTAAGTAATGTTGAAAAAAGGTGAGAAGGCAAGGATAAGTATATAGAAATAAAAGGAGAATATGCTGCTTTCCAGTGTCAGCCTAAATTATTCTTCGAAAGCAATCCAGCGGTACAGCAATTCCTTGATGGTTCACAGAGCCTGGCATTTCTTTCGTGCTTTCTCTAGGTAGAACACATTGGTAAGCAAAAAGCAGCAGAGTATATTGACAGTTACATTTCCATTTGAACATGTTGCCTATTTTTCTACAGAAATGTAATTCCCTGTAGAAAGGAGTTCTGTGTAAAATACATAGTCATCCTTGCCTCTCAAGCAATATAAGTTTTAGGTTTCCTGCTACCTTTTTTTTTATTGGTGAATTTTTTTTCAATGAATAGAAATATTGATGAAAAACAATCAGAAAAAACCCAGCTAATAATAGGGTCAGAAGATACTTTAAACTTTTACATGCAAAATGAGGACAAATCTATTAAAATTTGTTTCAGCTGCAATAACACTAAAAATGCTTTAATCCTTCCCAGTATTATATTTAGGATATGCACTGCATCTACATTGAAAGATTTATCTTGAAGGAGTCTGAGTATAGGCCACAGAAGTCTCAATATTTTTCATGTCCTGAATCTTCAAAATATATGTAAACTGCATAAACATAAATATCTAAAGCTGAACATGTAACAGAAATCGGCACCTTTCAAGTCCTACTAATTTCAGTAAATGAACATATAAGCAGGCAGCGTCATTTTGTTAAGATGAAGCTATAGAAATAGAAGAGGAAAATATAATCTCTCTTTAGGGTACAGTCAAGAATATATGCAGACTATTCTACAAAGATCTCTAAGTTGACGCACAAGTGATACTACCTTTTAAACATAAATCTTGGTCTTTGATGGACACCTCTCTGATTTAACTCCAGCATCAAATTCTTATGCAAAATCTGTCTTATGCAAAAGTGATATCAGTGCAAAGAACAGTGATGAATAAGTTATATTGACTGCAACGTCCTTAGTTTGGAGAAGCAAACAAGGGGAATGGAGCTATCAGATAATAATATATGTTTGGAGTTTAAATAATTAACTGAACTGAAGTTTAAAGCGGCATAAAAATGCTTTACGATTCACTGCTGCTCTAAAGGTTGCAGAAAAAAGAATAGTAATTATATAATTTGCAAGTAAAACAGTAAGTAGTGAAAGTAACCCAAATGTTATCACCATTAGCCTCTAAGAGCTAAATTCTTCCTACCTACATTGATTCTATAGTAATTCCAAAGAAGCCAGGTTACCTTTCATTTACATTGCTCTGTATTAAAGGACAAATGGGTTTCTAATTTGCGATCTCATCTTTCAACAGTCTGCAGGTGTATGGGATGTCACTATGCAGAATTCAGATGTCATTGACACAAAACAACGAAGACTCTAGTTCATCAATGCACTTCAGTAAATCGGTTGATTTAATGAACTCCTTGATGGAGTCATTCTTGTAGGAAGTACATTCAACACAATAACAATCTTTCGAGAAAAATCGGTGCTTGTGATTCACTATTCTTCAGTCCCTTACACTGTAAAGTTTTTCCTTCTTCTGACTGGATCAAAACACATTACGAAGATTTTTTTTTTTTTTCTTCCCAAAAAATGGTCCAAAGAGTCTGTAGAGGCAGTATTTTTGCCAGAGTCACCAAAGTTGAATCTGGAAGGTTAATGAAGGAATACTGACAGAGTCCATCTGTGATTCTAACTTCTTTTTATTAGAATTAAATAGTATACATCTCACTTTGTTCAGTGAGATCTAAAGTCCCTTGTACAGGTATTCATCTCTAAAATTTCAACCGATAAGCAGTGCTCCAGAGCACTTACAAATAATATTCTCTAGAACAGTGGCTTGGCTCAAATTCTGCTCCCCTCTATCCCCTGATTCAGTTTCTGCAATCCAGTATTAATGGCAAAGTAGGCAGTTATCTTGGGTAAAGCTGCTGAAGAAGATAAACGCTGCAGCACTGTTCCCCACATTATGTGCATTGGAGCCCTAGAAAGTCAAAGTAGATGCTGTTGATACCAATACAGGAGGGAGCTATTACCTATGGGACAAAAATTACTACAGTGAGGGGCTGCCTGTCCTACCAGTAGCAGTAGCTGATCTCACTTTCTGCCTCCCTTCCTCAATCCCAGAGGCAGCAGAAGCAATTGTGGCTCTCTGGCCTTCCCTCATCCTCACAGGTACAGGAAATTCCCTAGAGTAAGGGGAATGAAGTATAGTGGAGAAAAGGAAATTCTGGGTTTTGGGAAGAAAACAGAGTGTGGAACCCTCAAAAAAGGAGCATGGATGCAAGGGGCAGGGAAGGCTGCATAATTTCAGGAAGGCAGGAAAGAAAAAAATCCCAATTACACCGCCTTTCACAGCCTTAAAACACCCCTGATTTCTTAGCCCTTTCAAATCCTTTACCAGTTCTCTCTCTCCCCCCCCGCCCTTGCCTTCTCAACTGCCCTGTTCTCAGCACTGTTCTTACTTGCTCCCTCCTTATCTGCTCCAGCTTCCATTGATCCCATCCAACTGCTTTTCATCCAACAGCTTTTCACCACTCCTGCCAGAACCACATCTCCACAAAATGGAACTTTGCTTGCACTGTTGAGGAATGCTAACCCAGTTTTGCATTCACTATTGAGGATCTTTGATCTAGTTTTCAGCCTCCCAAATTTGTAAGTGTTTAGTTGGTCTTCAGTCCTGCAGGTCTAGACCAGAATCACTCTGCTCCATACAAAAGTATTTCTGCCCAAATGCAAGTCTAAAGCCGGGCATTAGGATAGAGATTCACCCTAACAGAAGGCAGGTAAAGTTATAGATACCGGCTGGCTCCGTAGGTCTTGCGTTCTTTCTTCATTCTGTGTTTTTAAAATTTATCTTTGAGCCTTCAGAATTTCTTTCTCATGTGGACGCATACTCAGTCAAACAACTTAGTGTTTTACTTGGTTAAATAAACAAAGATAATAAATTGCTTTTAATTTAAACAAGATGCAGAAAGTTGTCACAGCACCTCTTTTTACCAGCTTTCAGACTAGATGTGAAATTATGTGCCTTCCCCTCTCCCCAGTGACAATACTGGAGAGGAAACTTAATTTGCATTATTGTTTTCATAAGTGTGTATGTAGATATTTAGACATTGATCAAACCTAGTGCTGTACAACAGATGTTATGAAGAATGAAAGCCAAAACACTGCAACTTTTGCATTCCTAAATGAGCAAACTGTTCCTTTTTATTGTCTTAGTTATGGTGTATTGCTAGATTCAGATAGCTCGATAAATGTAATGATACAGAGGTCTGTGTAATAATCAAACACTGTGCAGGTGTACCTCATTAATGTCAGCTATGGAAAGATGGTTCCTTGGAGACTAGAGATTTATATAGCTGAATGCGTTACATATTCTGTGCAGAAACAAGCTAGATGCCATGACTCTAGGCCAAAGCAAAGCCAAAGTTCACAGCTAGACTCTACAACGTAACTAGCAATCAACTATCTTAAAATGGAAAGCAAAACTTTTGCTTTAAGAGTATCATGGGACATAAACTCACATTTACTTTCAAGTTCCTCTGAAGCTTGAGGCAGAATCTTTTTCTTTTTTCCCAGGTTTCTCACAGAAAAGGATAAAAATATTAATGCAAGAAGAAAAAATGTAGTGCTTTCTCAGATGAGGACAGAACATGCAGTCCTCAGTTCACTGGAAGAGGGCAATGGAAGCTTTAACCTCCTCTTAGTGCTAACTGGTATAGCCTGCAATTCCACATCGTGTGGTACAGTCACAGCCCCACAGCTTCCTCACACACAGGGACAACGGTTCCTGGTGTACGTGTACTTGCCTGTGTTCTTTTCCATTTAAACTGTAAAAGAAACATCAGAACTGGCTGCGCTTTTGAGCTCAGATATTAGGACTGTTCGTCCCCCTACGGACTAGAATTCACTGGTCTTACTCCTAAATTTTCCTCTATGTTTCAAATAGGCTGACTCATGTATAAAGTGAATAGGTCTGATAATGTTTTAATAGAAATTACTTCATATGCCACACATTAGCTCAATTTCTAAGCCACACAACAGTTCAATAGAGCTTTAATTTTAAAATTCTCACTTTTCAAACGACAAACTCTCTAGCCTATTTCAGTTTAAAAATAACATTTCCAAATTTGTTTCAGTTACTGCAAAAAATTCAATTGGACTCTTGATATTTAAAATATTCCTGATTCATTTTTGCTTCCAATATTTCTGCTTCCTATCAAACTTCCTCTTTTATTTTCAAACTGACAGGCTAAGTCCTATTGAACTGAATGTTTCAGAAAGACATAAGTCAGTAAGAACTTTCATGAGCTGTCAGTACACAAAAATACCAGCATATATTCTGCACTGAAGCAAGTGGGACACAGCAGAGAGGGAATGTGAGAAGGTTTTGTGTACCGCTTAATGTGTCCCGAGTGCTACAGAACCTGTGAGAAGATGGTATTAATCTGCAGTTGCTACCAATCGAGTTACTACTTCTCTAGTGTGAGGGAGGGAATCGAGGAGTCTTAAGCACTTCTGTGCAATTCTCCCCCTTCCCTATCACAGGATATGACTTTTGACATGATCTAGCTGTTAGTATGAACTGAATTATTATGGCTTCTATGTTAATGCCAACATCTGTAAGTACTCCTGTAAATATTAGAAATTTCACTGCACACATGTTCTAAAGTCTGACCTCTTCAGGGAGGAAAATAGGGAGGTTAGATTCCAAATATAGAAGGTGTTTGTCTTATAAATTCTTAATAAGAAAGGCTGCAGTCATCAAAAATATGCAGTTTTTCACCTGAATGCATATGCATCCGTTATGGCTATTTCAAGACATACAGCAATGTGAATCACATGTCCAGCTTCAGGAGTGGACTGCAAGACTGAAATGTTACTGCTAATATAGAAAGACTCTTCCCCACTTAAAGAACAAAGTCCAGCAATTCTTCTGAAGTGTTTCTACATACATTACAGAAGTCAGGCTCATGCAAAGTCAACCAATTTAGGAAAGATGCCAGAGATTCACATAATTTTTAATTCACAGGTTGAGAAAATAATTCCTATGACAGTGTTCCCAATCTGTTGACTGTGTGACTTCAGAGCTATGACAGGTTCAAAGGAATCTGGGACAGATGAACAAGGGATATGATTCTCCAGGTCCACTGAAATCCTCAAGGCAAATGTTCAGTAGGGATTATAAATTGGTACACAGAACCTTGAAAATTACTGGAGTGGATGGATCTGGTTTGTTCACAGGTAGGGTATGCTGTGTTGCTTTGAAAGGCTGAGGCTGAGCAGCAGGGAGAAAAGCTCCCTGTTCCCTTTGTACTGGCTGCTGCCCTCTGCGTCAAGGAGAGGCAGTAGTTTTTCACCCCCAGAGCAGATAAACTTGCTCAGCACAGAAAAGGTTCTACAGTGCAGTCTGGGGCAGCCAGAGAGAGGAAACACACACACAGTAAGTGAGAAACCTGCTGCAAGAGCAAACAGTGACTTCACTGTTACAAGCCTCAGAGGTGATGAAATCCTCCCACACACTGTTTCCAAGGCCATGCAGGACACTCTGCAGAAGCCTCTGCGGTATATCGGCATTTCGGGCCATGGCACTCTCCCGGAAATAACAGCAAACCTGAAGACACTTAATGCAAGGATACAACATGTAAAGAAGATGACTCACATATAAACATTTTTTTCTGTCTGACTCAGCAGGTAGTTTTCTTTTCTACTTGGTAGAAGCTAGGTAGAACCACCTTTAAATTCCAGATGCACTCAAGTCCTGTCCCAACATTTCCCCCTCTGCTTTGCTGTGTTTGTCTCAGCTGCTATTACAGAAAGAGAACATTTGTACAAGAGTGCTAGCTCTAACACAACCTGAGAAACTAAACTGTATAATTATTTTCTGTTCACAGCAAGACAAGCAACATTTCAAGAGTATTGCTATCAGCAGATCTTCTTTGCCCATGTCAGGAAGCATGCAGCTTTGAAGTGAGAGGAAAGTGGAAGCATCTCAGTTAAGGGAAGAAAAATGACACAAGAAAGTAAAAAAGGAATAGGAAATGGGGAGGAAAAGCAAAGGACAGAAGAAGAAAGTAACAGGCAAAAGAGAATCAGCTGGATATGCCATTAAAGAAAGAAAAAGACAGAGAGATTAATTCATCTGTCAATACCCTTCAGAACAAAAAAGTAGCAACCAGCATCCTGAAGTACAATGCAGGTCTTCCCTGCTGGTAGCAACATCCAGTCATGGATGTGGAAACCATTGGGATATTGATACACGCAGTGATGTGGATTCCTAAATGAAATGGAAATTCATCTGATAAATACAGAGTAATGTTTTCAAAAGCATTTATCTCAAGACACTAACTCCAGTGGGCATTTTACTGCTTGTGTTCAGAGCAAATTAGATCGATACTGAGATTTTCTTAAAGTCCCACACATAGGGCTTAACTTGTAGCTCAGTTATACTCATGTAAACCAGACATTCCCTCAAGACATCTAAATGACATTAGATCAGATTCAGACCCTTACAGCTTTGACTCCTGCCAAGCATACCAGGTTCATTTGATAATAGAATCCATAGCAGATTGGGAACTTGGGAGGCTATTTGATCCACCCCATTGCCAGTAGGCAGGATCAGATCTACATAAACATGTTTTTCTAACCTGTTCTTAAAAACTTCAGACAGGCTCTCTCTGAGACCTGTTCCATGTTTATCTATCTTAGATAGAGGTTGCCACTAAATACTTCATCTCACAAAAACATGGCCTCTGATTATTCCTACATAATGCAGGCTTTTTACACATCATGAGTGAATTGTATTTTTAAATACTTCAAAACTTTGCTGCGATTGGTCAAGATACTTTAAAATTCTAATATTAATATTAGCTAATGCTAACATGAAAACATTAAATCTAAGATTATTTTCTCCACAGGAACTTTAATGAAATAATCTGTTCCATCATTCAAGTTATTAATGAAACTATGATCAATAATGAACACAGGAGAGACCCCTGAAGAACTCTGCTTGGCATATTTTTCCATTTTGTTGGGAACCTTTGATACTTACATGGAATATGACTTTCCAGCAAATTCTGCATTCACATGGTAGTAATTTAATCTACATCAATTTGTACTCATTAGCTTAGCAGAATGTCATCTGAGACAGCATCAAAAGCTTTATTAAGGTGCATGTGACATGTTCTGCTTCTAATCTACACAAGGAATCCTGCCAGAGATAAAAATTAGGTCGCTTTAATATGATTTATCTTGAAAATTCCATGTTTGTTCTTTCTAGTCACTTAATTATCTGTTAGGTAACTGCAAATAGAGTAGTTGGTTATTTGTTCTTTTATTTTTCTGAGAGTTTTAACTTGGCATGACTCGTATAATTTTCTGTTAATAATTTCATTGTGAAGACTAGCCTGTGTACCTTCCATGAATCTCATCTCTTCTTTATGAGTCCTCAAAGACAGCTGCTAAAACTTCAATTTTACATTGATATTGTATTTCTAAAACAATTCTATAATTTGGAAAGAAACCATGAAGAGCTAAGGTACGGCTATATGAATAATGAAAAACATGAGCTGTCACCTCTTAGCCTAAAAGCATACCTAACAGTGCATACTACAACTTAATGAAACCCTTCAAAATGTTCACTTTCATATTTCAGAAGATCTGTCAGGGTAGGATACTTATTTTTATGATTAGGATATATAAGTTGCTCATTTTTAATTTTAGTATTGTACACAGAAAGTGTCATACATATAATGATTCCGTCTAGTAATGATTTACTTAGAGTATGTATTATAGAATGACTGACATGCCAAATCTGTGCAACTCAGTGAAAAAGTGGGGTTTAGTCTTCTTTACAAGCCAGAGTGTAGCTATTAGCCAAGTAACACACTCTTTTAAGAAAACATGGAAAAACAATGTCCCAGGTGAAAGTCTCCCCACACTCCTGAAGCCTCTAAAGTAAACTCCAAATGAAAACACATTAACTCAAACTGGTGAGCTATAGCCACTTGCCAGGTTTCAATGGAGAAGAGAACCCCAGGTCTTTTCCCTGCAATCCCCAGGCATCCTTACCCCACCAAGGGTTTCCTACAGCAAGGGCAAGCGCCAGATTGCCTCCTCTTTCTCTGTGCCTTTTTGTATTTTGTACTAGACAAACAATTTGTCTAAGACGTAATAAAATGTTTTTTTTGTCCCTTCGCTTGCAGATCAAACTCTGAAACTGCAGTCATCTTAATTTTAATTAAACAAACAATAGCAACAACCATGACCACAAAAGTACTGCCAGTATTCTGTATTCTATAAAAGATTATCATCTGCCACAGCCTTTTGTGGGAACACAACAAAAAAGAGTGTGGCTATTCTCTCAGTGTAGTAACTTTGATCAAGAAAGTTAATAACTTAGTTTTTAATTGCAAAATTATGTGCATTTTATAACCTATTTTTGAATAAAGGGTGGGGACATGGGCAATGAAGTTGGGTGCTACAGACAAACTTAGCCAGTTTCAGTGTGTGGAAAGCCTGGCAAAACTGCACTTCCTTTTAGGTTTCATAACTAGTGACAAGCGATTCCACCAAAAAGCACCATCAAAGTTGAAATAAAAAGCATTAGAGCAGCAATTTTAAATTCAATTGAAGAGCAGATTTCAGCTATTATATGACCTGAGTCCATCACAAGACGGCATCATGAATATGCCATTGTCTTTTTTGCATGGCAATATCATAGGCATGATGTAATTGCAGCTGGCTCCCAGACAAATAAACCTACAGACCTGCTAAGAGACACTATGTGGAACTATGTTAAAGAAAGGAAACATGCCAAAGCAAGCATCAGCACTTCAGAAACACTTTTGGGGATGGCTTTTTTTCCTGGGTAAGAAGCAGAGAAAAAAATCTGTATAAAAGAAAGTCCAGGGCAGTAAAAAATGGAGGTAGCAAGGCAAGAGGAAGTATGGGGATAACACTGCCAAAGAAGTTGAAGTGGTTGCTGAAAGAAGTAATAGTAAATCACTTTATCAGCTCAACAAGGTCCCAGCTAGCCAGTTTACACTATCTGGAAAGGTTGTCAAGGATAAACAGAAAAAACTTTTAACACAGAGAAAAAACCCAGAAAGTGTCACTTTCCAATGACTAACTCAACTAGCATCACAGGACACTTCAACAAAGAAATTAGATTCCCAGAACTAAACATTAAACATGTCACATCCCAAAGTGAGGGTTGGAAGACCTACAAACAGTTAACATTTGCAAATGTGAAGGCAGTGGGAGAATGATATGGGACTTCTTTATGATGATAAAGAAAAACTTTTAGTAAAACAACACTTGAAATTGAGATACCAAAAAAAGTGTCTTCCATGAGTGTGACTTACTGTAACAATGATTGAGATGAGCAAACTGTGGACATAAGTAAAGTCATTTTAAGCAATCTTTTTCAGGGGTTTTTTGTTTTTTTTTTTTGGAGATGAAGTAAAGCAAGAACAAGCTGCTTTTCATGTGTTGGACAGATTTTTACCCTAAGTATAATCATCAAAGAGAGCATCAAATACCATTTACCACTCAACACGAACTTCACAGATTTCCCCAGCACATGGAGAGCTCCTATCGCAAACCACTATAGAACATCTTGAATTGTTATTATATTCTAATAAAAATAATTGCCATCATTACAGTGGAGCTTGCATAGTTAAACATAGGCTTGAAAGAATGGTTAATCATATAGACTGATATTAAATAATGATGTATTCTCTAAGCTATCATGTTTGGTATTGCCATTAACTTCAATATTAGGAAATATAGACATACAATATATATGTATTCCATTCCATAGCAACAACAGATTTTGAAGATCTAGACTTTGTCAATGACATAGCTTTAACTGCTAACTTAATAAAAAGGCAAGGACAAAAGCAGTCTAGTATTACCACCAAAAAAAGCTTTTTCTGTTATGAGAAAAAACAAGATCTTATGAAAAGCAAAGTAAACTTCATTAGAAAATCAAAGTACAACAGGAAGTTAGTCAATTTGCATCCACTGGCATTAATGAAAAAATCTACAGGATTTTCAGAAGAAAATCATTAATAAATGGGCAAGGTGGCAGGTGCATTTACCAATTTAAGCAAGATTTGATCACTAAAAATCTCTAACTTCAAGACCGTTCTGTGAACCTGTAACGCACATTATTTCCATCATACCAGGTGGATCTGAAAGTTAGAAATCAACCAGAGGTACAGACATACACACCTTATCTTTAAACTTCTTAATAAAGAAAATGGAAATATTCAGGACATGTTAAAAAATGGTCAATCGAAATTATCAAAATTACCTTTCTGTAAAACTCTTGGAATAAATAGTGTATGGGAACTAAGCCTCTCTTTCCATTTTAAGATATAATGGTGGAGACCTTTTATGACCAGACAAAATTCTGATGTTACAGAAATAATTCAGACTTTGAATAATCTATAAAAGGAATAAAACAGGCATATTTGAACAATATTTGCTTGGATTACATGCTATTTATAGTTCTTACAACAGAATCACTTGCTGAGAATTCAGTGTAATAAGAAAGTGCAAAAGCACAACATACTATATTGTAAGTTATAAAAGAACAGGAGTCCATCTGGCAACCATGTAACAGATATTAAAAGACTATTTATAAATGGAACTTTAGTTTAAAGTGTTTCACAGATTTGATCCTTAAAAATTTTTCAGTTTATTTCAATTGGGCCAAGTCAGCTTTATAGACTGTATGAAAATATGTAAAACTGCCTTAGGTTATTGGCTAGACATGCTGCCAAAGCCATGCATACTGCATTTAGGATTAAACTTTCCAATCACAGTAGGAAGATCAGCTAACAAAAAAATCTTCACTTACAATCCTTTTCTACAGACTCTTACTCACTAACCAGCACTGCCAGCAAGAGATACTAGAACGATCCATGTGCCTGAACAGTGGCAATCGGTGACATTTTGGATATCCTAGGGCATCCGGGACTTGCCTGGTTAGGTCTGACACATGACAAATGGAAGAGCTAGAAGAGCTGCCCTTCTATAGCAGCAGCTGGAAACCAGATGGGATACCTCAAAGCACCTAAAATAACACTAGGCCTCCATTTGAGGTATCTGACTCATACGCATTGTTTTATTATTGTCTGTTTTATTAAAGTACCAAAAAAGGCATCTCAATCTGATTAGAATATCTGCACAAGAATGAGGTACAAATAGTAGGCATAGTTTAGTGACTTATTATGAGTTTAGCCCATGCATGCATATCAAACAAACACACTGATGGAGGGAGATTGTTTCATTTTCATGTTGTTGCTGTTAATCAGTGTATCTGACTAATAATAGTTTTTCTGCATTCATGGCACATACCATTGTTTAGATAAAAATATTTCATTTGGAGGAATGTGTTTTTGAATAATTTTATCCAGATGTTGGTCAGAAGCTTCCAAAGTAAAATGTTTACAAGTGCCAGATCCTATGCCCCTTATTTATTACCACAGCTGGGAAGCAGGATGCTGTCACCCAAATATACAGCGTAGGACCACCTGGTTTGACACAAGGACATGTGTAAGTAACAAGTCCTGTTATTGCAGGACTACGCCAAAATGAGATTTAAAGAACAGGTCATCTTGTAGCCAAGATAGCATTAGGCAAAGAATGTGTATAGGCAGAGGGCAACAGCAAAAGCAAGCATGAGGGGCAAAGAATCACATTACTTCCTCTGACTCTGACCTCTGCTAATAGATATAGGCACTTCAAGAATCTGCTATCCATCCTAAAAAGTTCAATCTGTATTTCAGTCAACGAGCAACACAAAAGACTTCACAAAACTATCATGCAATGCCTGATCACCAGTTTTGAAGCAGACTGAACAAGATGCTAGGAGAAAACAGTGTTAATCTCTTCCCATTTCCAGCATTCTCTTAGTCAAGTTAGCACTGTACTGCAAATGACTCTCACTGACAGTTTTGTATCAGTAGGGCAATTTAAATTTAGCCCATAGACTTTCCTATAACAGTTTATGCTGTCAGTCAGAAAATATTCTTCATGAATCTAAGCAATCACAGGAGGTAAGGAACATGACCTTTTACAACCCAAGCCTTTCCTCTTCTGCCAAACCTAATAGTTTTTTATAGAACAACTGCCTTTCCAGCTTTGTGCCATTTTGTCCCACGATTTCACAAGGTTTAGCCCTGTACTGTAAAATCCTCAATAAAAATAGAATTAAAGAAAATAATTGTAACTAATTATTAAGAAAATCATAATGAACATCTGAGCAGAATCAGGTATAATGCTTATTGTGCTTTACACATATGGTTGCTGGTCTGGGCACACATAAACGGTGCTTGAGCTGCTTTCCTATTTTCAAATCAGAAATTACTCTCTTACCATATGATATAAGCATAAAAAAACTCTCATTCACGAGTAATATGTGCAAAGGTAAGTTAGATCCCTAAAGCAATATATGCTAACATATCACAATGCAGTTTTATTAATAAGTATCCTTTTTATCAGTTCCACTTGCACCAGCTTTGAAAATATTACATAGCAAATGTATAATCTGATACACTATCCCAAATAAACACATGGAAGAAATGTAGTTCTTCTGTACTTCTTTACTCCTATGAATCTAATTCTTCTAAGGATAGACATTCCCTAATTTTTTGAAGTCATGAAGACAAAGGCAGACTCCATTTCTGAAGTGAGTTTGTCCCTGCTCTGTAAGGCGACCGGTAATGTTTTTCCATAGCATTCAGCAATGTAAAACCTGGGATTATTCTCAGCATCACACTTATATTTTACTTGATATATCCAAGTCACTGATGAGGTCCTCAAAGGAATCCTAACTGAAGTATTAATTTACAGCCTCCAAATGAAAACTCTGCATCAAAATCACCTCTAGATAGGAAATAGTGGAATTGCCCTGTTTCTTTCATAGTTTTACTGTAGGAATCACAAACAAAAACTAAAAATAATAAGCTTTCCTCAAAGGCTCAAATTCAAAGAAAACAGCTTTCATGAACAGAAAAACATACATAGCCCCAAATAATGGCCAATTAAAACTATGCTATTATTGTTTTGCCTGTCCAAATCCTTGGATTTTATACTTTGATTTAGTCATTTGAATTCCTTTTTCTTATCGTACTTATGTAATAGAGTCATATTTTATTCTTACTGTAAGTTTAGCTAACGCAACTTCTATTGCAAATTATACTCTTCTTCTGATACCCAGTCAGAAAGCTAAATAACTTTTTCAGTCCATTAAGGAAAAGGTCAAAGATACATGGTTGAAGTACACCCCATCACCACATTGTGCATATAGATCATTCTTAGCAAGTCAAGTACAATTTTTATATAAAAAATACATTTCTTATATACAATAGTTTTCCTCCATGAAATACAAAAATAATGATGGAATAAAATCAAGAGGGAGCACCAGTCAACAAATGAGTAATAACTGGGATGTTTATGGAAGAATCTTGCCGATGCCTGTTTTCTCACAGTACCTTTTTCCCTTCTGGCCTTCTTAGGACCCACCTGGGTTCCAGTCTGCTGCTTTATGGTGCTCCTGCCTTCACCTTTTTCTCCAAGCCATACACTATCAGCATGGCATTGAAATGCATTTCTGCTTTCAGTAAAAGCAGCCTACAGAGCTCTAAATATTGAGCTAGGCCATATAAAATCAGGTGTACCTTCAAGTACTCTCCATGTCTATGCTTCCCCACGAATAGCAAGTGCAGAAAAGATGAGGGCAAGTAACTTTGCTGTATGGGAACATGTTAGTTGGGTAATGCTTCATATTGCATCCCAGACTATCTTCAGTGCAGTAGTTGAGTCCAACTTTCTCTTCCTTAGGAGGACAGTAGCAAGATAAAATCACAAACAAGCACCGCTCAGAATTTTCTTCTTATTACCTCAGCCTGTTTCTTTCATTTTTATATCTTAAATATATCTTAAATATTATGATTTGGGGAAAAAAAAAATCTCATGTATCATCTTAAAATCTTCCACAGAAATCATGCAGCACACTAAGACTACTGTACATGAAGGATCAGGAAAGAAACATGTGAACAGCACAGCAGAAAATCCAAAATCTAGATTGGAGATAATAAAATAACTTACTTCACTCTTCTGACTGTCTCTGAAATGAGATCACATGTGTTTGTTCTTGCCAGACAAGATTAAATCATAAGGTATACAGTCATAACAATTAGCTGCTGATGATAATTCTATGAAGATGTGTGTCATTTGCTCCTACCAAACAAGCTTACTTCTGAATGTCTTTTCCAGTTTGATTTAAGACACCATGTTCTCATTTCTACCATTAAAAATATCTGTGAATACTGCTTTGGCAATGGTGAAATTACAGCCCTGGGGTAAATGGCGAGTTCTCATTAAAATATACCACGATTTTTTTAGTCTTAAATGAATCGCTCTATAGCCTCACACTCATTCTCCCTCCAACTTTCTGGATGTGTTGCTGGTTATTGCATGTGTATGTGGGAACAATGCGGACTCTGCCCGGCAGACACAGGTACCACCAGCACTTCAGTATCCTCTGTGTTCTTTGAAGCAGAACTAGATACAGGATCAATTAAAGCTTTTACCAGGAGACCAGTCCAAAAAATTAAGATGCTGCATGATAGCAGACACACAAAGGAGACAGTCATACACACATGCATTACAGAAAAATCCTCAGAAATATTTGTTCCCCAAGATAATTTTTCTTACTATCTTGATGACAAAAGACCATCTTCCCATCTCAGTTGCACACATGCAGTCCCAGTGAGGTCACTGGTGTTCAAAAGGAGAGCATTTGACACACTCTATTGAAAGAAACAATTACCATGATTGCTATAAGAGCATGATTGTTATAGGCTAAGGTGCTGCTGGGAAATGGGAGAGAGAAGAGATTTTGAGCCCTGGAATCAGCAGAGGGAGAGGCAGTGACTGAGGTGAGCTCCCTGTGCTGTTACACTGAAAGAGCTGCAAATGGGCTTAAAAACCCCAGGTGCCCTTTGTCACATTCAGAGGCACTCCAGACACACGGTTGGGGGTGAGTTTTAAGATGTCTTATTAATATAGGTTACAAATATGTAGACTAAGAAGGCAATTTCTAATGAAAACTTGTTAAATGTGCTTTTTTACTAATTATTTCTGTAACTTCATAATGCTTTTTGTTCAAAAAAGAAACATGAAGGTTGCTATTCTTATACTTAATGCATTTCAAACAAAAATGGCATCCCTACTGACTTTTCTCTTCTGCAAGAATGATGCAAATTGGCCTGTGTATAAAAGAGACTCACTTCTGCTTTGTTGTAATTTTTAAAAGGAATTCCTCCAACAATGCCATTAAACAAAGAAACCTGTTTTTTTCCCTGTTGTTGCAATTCAAACAGTTATAAAACCTGGTAAAGAGAATGCCTTGGAATCTCTCATTTTGTCTCAGTCTGAAACAGGATTGCTGATTTTTAAACAGTTGCTTTTCAGCTGCTTGTTCAGAATCCTTTATAGAATTGAATATGCCAGCTTGTCTCTTACTTATCTGCTTGAAGCAGATTGCTATGTTTTTAGAACAAACAAATATTAAAATACATGTAGAATTCAGCTAAATGTTAAAAACAAGGCAGTGAAGTCTGTTCACAGCTCACTGCAATGTTTTCACAAAAACTGAGACATTTTATTTTATGAAATTAATTTAAAGCTCTGTTTATCAGAGAATTTCCATTGTCGTTGCCTTCTTTCTGGAAGATCTAATGAGACCACCCTTAGCTGATGCCATGAGGCTCTTTTAAGTCATATTTTAGCATCATCTTCTCTAGATACAATCAATCTGATTTTTCTGGACTATGAAGGGAGGTATAGTACCATTCCACTGTACTGCAAGAAGGAGAATCTTGAAGGAGTGTTTGGCAAAGCAAAGCTGTGGCTCTAGTGATTGTATCTTTTGTATACAAATCAATCTAGTGAAGAAGTGTGTATCTTTGAAAAGGGGAACATGTAACACTAGGTAATTTTTTTTTTTCTGTCCTGGGTTTGAGCTCTTGCATACTAGCCATTCTACGTTTTACTTGATTTTTGAAAAATAGTAAAAATCATTAATTAATACAATATGTTAATACATATATAATACATATAACATTTTTTGTGCTGAGATTTGATAGGGCATTTGGTGCAGCAGTGGTTGTAGAGAAATTTGGAGGTCACAGTAAAATAAGTAATGCATGGCACTCTCTTCACTCATAATTATTCACAGCTGAGTGATTCTTCCTGTGATACAGACTATTTATTAAAAAAAGTTTTGGTCATCCTGAATTTGTCTGTTGTATATTTTTGCCAGAACATCTCACCTGGAAGCTTTTTAAGGGTAGGGTAACAAAATGAAGGTTGTGGTGGTCCCTTAAACACAAGGGACCACAATAGTGTATTTTTACCCTCCTTCCCTCTTGCCAGACTTCCCTGGGGGTTTTCACTGCCTAAGGGGGTGCACCCGCTGCTGTTTTTTAAGATGTTCTAGATCTCCCTTGCCTCCTATTGAAATAGTTAATAGTACCAAATATGTTTGAAAGAATCATTGGAACAGGAACTGGTTTGCTCAAAAACTAAGAGTTCCAGTCACCAAGCCAGAGAATTATTCTCTCTCAGTCATTCTGATTCAGTGCACATTTAAGTATCTCACAGAAAATTACACAGCTTCTCTAGCAGTACCTTTACAGAGGTACAAGACTGCCATGTTTCGGTGTAGTGCATGAGGCATGGGCTTGGGAGACAGGTGATTCAAACCATGAAATGCCTTCCGTTTCTATTTGTATACTCCATTTGCTTCATTTTTAAGCTCCCTAGCCTCAGGACTACTACTAAGTAGAACAAAATTCTTTGATCTGCATACTTAAGGGTATCGGGTAACATCTGAGTTGAAGCTTATGTGATTGCGTCTTGAACAAGCAGTGATGAGAGATGCTCTTCAGAAGTACATCAAAAGAGACATTATTGTTCATGGTAAATTTCAACAGAAAAACTGCTATTTACATCCCTTTCCCTTCAGCCCCTGACATAAATCTACTGAAATGTAACCAGGTCATATTAAGCAAAGTGATGTGTTGGTGCCTATATCATTCCTTTGAAATAGGCAGTTCTAGAACAGTCAGCTGGACTGACTGATTTCTGGAGAAGTAAATGATCTCCACAATGTCAAATTGGGCCAAGCTAAACTGTAGGCCTTTCCTATTGGCAACAGTTAGTAACAGCATTGTCATTCTGGACTTGTTGCTGAAGAAATACTTGAATGAGCAAAAGATGAAAATGTCTGGTTTCATTTTCTCCACAATGGCACAGTACACTGTTACTTAAGTCGTGAAAGAAAAGCCCCAAGGCTTGCAACTCTGAAGGGGATAATGAGTTACAGCAGCTGACATTTTAAAGTGAGTACAATTTTAGAGGTATACTTAAAATATTTCTTTTTTTAAAAGTCATGTTTAATATGATCAATTTATCTTTAATCTTGTAGGGTTGATCTCAAGATTGACAGAGTCTCTTCAAAGGAACTTCTTTTGTTGTCTTGAGACATATTTGATAGATTTTTACACACCATTGCATAATAAAACTGAAATGTTTGCTGAAAATATTTTCCAAAGAGCACAACTGAAAAACACTTATTTGAATGACCACTTTCCAGAGTGATTCTGAGTGAATGCTTTGTCTTCAATGCTTCAACCGAAAATGTCCACTGTTACATCAATGAATGTAGGAATGTAGCTTGGTATTTTAAGCCCAGCAAGTTACAGTACTTTTATTTCTGGGTACCAACACAATCTAGCAGTGATAGTATGGAGCTTTAAAGAAGCTTTTAAAATTTGTTTCTCAGGAGGTCCAGTTCAGCATGCTTAGATCACTGCTAGTCTAGATTGGTTTTCTGCATACTGTAACAAAGTGTGCAGGGATATGTTTATGAAAAACAGGAAGTTAGTAGTTTGTGTCAAAAGGGGTTCCCAACCACTCTGAAGAGCTTTTAAAGGACTAATGAAAGCATAATTTTATTTCAAAATTTTGCCCTTTATCAACTGGTCATCTTGCCCTGTAGCTTTTTTTAAAAGAACTGCATAACTAATGTAAGCAGTTATGTACATAAATGTAAATAATCACTACATTAGAGTATCGAGTGTCTCAAATACTAGATGTGGTATCTCATTATACCTATCTTACTCTTCCAATGCAGCTCAGTAAGAACTACCTTGTAGGATCCAGCACAGGTTTTATTCAAGACTTGCTGTATCTGAGCAAGGACTTCAGAATTTGTTAGTCATACCATGTGTAAACAGGATAGCCTGATAGGATTTGATTGAGAAAGCTGCTGGTTCTTTGCGACAATACCAAGCCTTAGTATGTTAATTCAAGGTTCTCAAATATCTAAGACAAGATGTTTTTTCCTTAAACTTCCTTTTTGACCTTTTCACTGGCATATCCTTTTGCCTTACACTCTTTTCCAAATAATCTCAACTTTTTCTTGACTCTCTTCCAAAATATTCTCTTTGAACTCCCTCAGCAACAATCCCTCCTCTGCACAATTTTGTGTTATCTGCTCAGTTTTTCTTGTTTTCCTTGACATTCAGTAATCAGCAGGCCTGGCCTGTGATCAAATAAGTGTTAGAGCTAAGTACCCCTGAACACATGGAGTGGCTGCTGACATCATAGGGTCAACTGCAGGATAGATTTCCCTGCAGCCTTTGGTATAGGGTATCAAACAGATTGCTAATTGCTGTTGTTCTAATAAGTTGTGTCCATTTTTGTCCTAGTAAATTCTCATACAGTCCTGGAAAATTTTGTGGGCTGAAATTGATGGAGCAGAAATATTTATCCATGGAAGAAGTCATATTACTGAAGTTTTTAATTAACTGGTTCATCATACTGAAGATTTTAATTCTGGCCTGTTTATAGCAGGCCAAATTGTGACTAGTTTTTATGCAATGCACAATACAGGTCTTGACCCCTTATCCTCCACACCTGCCAACACCTGTACGGGCATAGTATTCACCATATAAATCTCTTGTTCACATTTCCTCTTAAGACTATCTTGTCCCAATCCAATCTTAAAGATTCAGGAATCAGAAAGTATGATCGGTTCTAATTAGGAACAACTTGTCTCTTAAAGTTATTTAAGGTCTCATTACTCCATATGTATAAATCCAATAGCTCTCTGTGGTCAGCTTAGGAATGTCCAGAAAATCATCCAACCCAAACAGTCTGAGAGCCTAAAATTTGTGAGCTGACAGGTTTTTTTCCTCCTTTGTTTATTAGGAAATCAGGCTTATTTATATAATCTAAATTAAGACATGATCAGCATCTCTGTATGCATAAAGAATTGGATCTGCTATCCCAGTGGAACCAAAAGAGATCATATAAACTCTGGAAAATAAATATGTGGCCATTATATTTCTCTAATAATACAATTATGACAAGGTATTTCTTTTACATACACAATAACCATACCTCTTGGAGCTGCTTTCATGACACTTCTATTTTAATACTTTCTTTAAAAATAGTATTTATAGTTTGGATAGATGTCCACACACCCATACTAGACACTGTAAACATCAAGGAAGGATAGGAATAGTTTAGGTTAATAATACAGGACACTATAAATCAGGGCAATGATATTATTATTCGTTGTTTTATGTAATAGCACCTAATGGCCTTAAACTGTAGGAAGCTGAACTGCTGCACACTATCCACACACAGCAGGTCCTTGCCCTACTGAATCAGACTGGAAGCTGAAGGGGACACATAACGTGAGGATAGCATGTGGTGGAGGCTGGCAAAGACAGACAAGGGAAATGTTACAATAAGGCATACCGCTAAGTTGGCTATATAGATATAGGTATGCTTCTAATTCACACATAAATTCAATGAAATACTGTCTCTTTTGTTAATAAATCTGGATAGTAGCAACCCACACTGACCCCTTTATCCTTTGAAATCAAAGAGGAGAAATGGGGATGGCATAGAGGAAATATTTTCCAACTGTCAGTTTTATCGGGAGATTAAATGCTCAGGCAAACAAAGCTGAGGATATTTTTGTTACTCTGGTCATTTAAAGTGAAAAGAAACACTGTAAAACATTTAGCAGTGGACAGTTGGGAAGAACACATACCAAAATATTTAATAGGACGTGTTAATAGCCTGGTACTCTAAAGAGTCATTTTAAAGTGCAAAGAAGGAGAGCTCTAATGAAAGATAACATGAGAAATGGGAAGAGCAAATACTAAGTAATAGAGCAACTACAAGGAATGAATGTATGTCAGTAGTACAGTACAAGAAGGGAATAGAATGGAGGGCGATGGGGAAAAAAAACCTCTGCAAGGGAAGTGAGGGAAGAAATAGAATCAATACCAAGCCTGGAAGAAGGGTCAGAAGAGAGAAAAAAAGGTAAGTAGCTTATATCTCTGTAGAAATAAATATGTTCAAGGTTTGGGGGGGAGAGAATAATCTACAATGGAAAGCTATAAAATTATGAGTTACGGCCTGGAATTTCATCTGAAGTTTTGTGACTTGAGTTTCACTGTTAATAAATTAACTTAATAGATGCACCCACTATTCTGATAGAAAAAATGGCCCCTCAGTTTATACTGAACTGTTTATTCTATATTTAATACTCCCTGTAGGTGATGGAACACTTGAGACTGCCGACTGTCAACACAGCAATTTGACATTTAAATGAGTCAATAAATATGCCCTTCTTTTTACTTATAAAGGCCCAAGATGTTCTTCTGTCTTGGATTTCTCCTATTCATTAAAAATACACAGCCTTTCAAAGCATTCCCTGTCAAACCAAGATAATGGAGATTTCATTGGCCATTGCCTTGCACATGCTGATACAGCTTCTAAACAAAAGTGTCCGAATGTTTACACAGGAGGAATCTGGCCAGCTGGAGGGCTTTAATGAATAATAAAATATAAAATTAAAGCATTTATAACTGTTGCATTTAATATAAAAATCTGCAAAAGCTAATGACTGGATAGGTAATTTAAAACAAAAGCCCAGCAGTCAGAGAAATGTAACTAAAAGTTAGCAGGGGGAATTTTTGTTCCAGATCTCTGGACAGCATAGTTAGAATATGGTGTGTATTTTTTCAATACAAAGCAATTATAGGCATATCCAAATAATAAAAATCCATAAAACGTTCTGGTGTTCTTATTCATTTTTCTCATTAGATAATGTTGAAAAGTTACAGGATCCCATTGCATGCTGACAGCTCTCCACATCTGACAGCAACACTGGGGAGATATAAATGCTTATGTAATCAAATGCTGTATATGTTTTTAAATGTACCCATTATGTTTAGTACTGCGTCATGAAAATTAATATATGAACTTGTAAAAATTGAGACCTGTATTTGTCCCTTAAAGAATCAAATTCAGTGCCTGTGGACATGCTGAAACAACTCAAAGTGCAGCCAGTACAAGATGTGAAACATCACAAAATAAAAATTTGGCCTGTAATAAATCATCTAAACTGACATTGTAACCCACTGTTGATGGTGACCATATCACCCACTGTGGGAAAATCATCAATCTTTTCTTTGCATTCTGATGAAAACTTTAAATACTCAAAAGTAAAAAGGATTTCCAGTTATTTTGAAAACCAGGATATCCTGCTTCCAGACTCACTCTATAGAGGCTAATCCATAGGAAACGCTATTTTAAATTTTAAGAAGTTTCTTCCCATTCAAGTTAATCAAGATGGCTCAAGCTGTTGCTAATAAGAAATTATATACATAAATGAAAAGTCGATATCAGACTCAATAAAAAATTCAAGTTATAAAGAATAGTACAATAAAGACACTTTCCTTAGTTTATGTTTGGCTTTGGACCACATTATAAGTTGAATGGCAATATGTTTAGATTTTGCACTGTAACTGAAAAAATGATTCTTTACAATATTAGTAAAGCCCATGTTAACTATCTTAAAAATTATTTGTTTATAGATCTCAAAGCAGATATCCATTAGAAACCTTCATTCAATAAGACTGCATCTGATAGCATTTTCCTGGCATTAGTACTAAGGTTATTGGTATTCAACATTTTTATCAATGATCTGGAAGTAAATATAAAATTACAGTTGATAAAATGTGTGGAATCCATGAAGAGTGTCAAACTGGAAGGAAGGAAGGAAGGGATGTGATCTGGATCATTTGGCAAGCTTGGACCATTAAAACTGTATTTCACCATTTCCAAATTCAGAGTTATATTCAAGAGTAAAGAATGTTATAAAATAGAGGCTGCATCATGCAGATTAATGATTGAAAAAGATTTAGAGTCAGAATGGAGGGAACACTTGCATTCCTTCTCCTGTCAAGCTATGGCTAACAGAGTGAATGTGACCTTTAGATCTATGAATGGGGAGGACTGAATAGAAATAAACGTGTTATTCTTTTGTGTAACATTAGTGAGATCAGTCCTGCAATACTGTGCACAGTTTTGATGCCAGTAGTTTCACTGTCTTTGCAAACCTGGAGAAGGTAATGCAACAGACATTAAGATGATACAAGGAGAGGAGAACATGCCTTAGAGTGAAAGACAGCGAGTGGCTGCGTGGTGCTTAGTTGCTGGCTGGGGTTAAACCATGACAATAGGTCAATCTGTTTGTTTAAAATAAAAAAGACTGAGAAGTTGCTACCTTCAGAAAAGATAAAAGATACTAAAAAAGATTTCTGTTTAACAAAAAAGACATGGTATGGACAATGGCTGAAGCTGAATGAAGACAAATTTAAAGTGGAGTAGGGCACAGATTTTTAACTGTGATTAACTACTTGAACTAATTATCCAGGGAAATGGTGGATTGTCTACCCCCAAACATAGTCACCCTAAGGCTGCAAGTGATGGTTTGGACAAAAAAATTATTTGGTTTGGCATGTCAGTAAAAGAGAGAAGTGAAAAGGACAGTGGTATACAGAAGCGACTGAAAGACGCAGAGATTTCTTCTAGCATTTAAAAAAAAAATCTATTCCTCTGTCCATACTTATATTGAGAATGATTAAAACAATGAAACATAGGGTACACACCTGCAGTCACTGCTAAATCACTGTGGGCCCAGGCTATCCAATGGCCTCTAGGATCTCAGTAGGTGTGGAGTTAGCCCAAAGCTTAGGAAAATCCACCCCTTCCACGGCACAGCTGTGGGAATTCCTGCTGTTACAGGAATGTCAGTTACATGTTACATGTTACAGCCTGTTACAGCAGGGCTCCCTCAGCAGCTTCAGGGTACATTGCAGTTGTACAGATCAGTGTCTTTCGACTCTTTGCTCCACATCCCAGTACACAAACCAATGTCAGGAGGAAATGGCACAGCCTGCCCCCACTTCAAAACAGAACTGTATCCATCCCTCTCTGCCTTTCCTCAGTTTCATTTCAGTGTTTTAATTTTTAATTGCTCCAGCACTTAAGTGCCAAAATATTTCTGAAGATTAAATTTTACTGCCTATCTGTGATCAGAAAGATATCTAGGTCAGGAGAAAGGAGAACTTTCACAATTCCTTAGAAAAAATTAGGGGAGAGGTTGAACATCTTAAAATATCTATAAAATCCTCACTGCAAGGAGGAACTAAAACACATGGCATAATATAAGAGTTTGTCATTTCTGTTTCATTTCTGTCTTTTTAAACTTTTTAATATTTTGCTGGCTAACGGTCTTGGTTACAACACTTTGATTCTATTAGCTAAAGGAATATTTTATTACAGTGGTGTGATATTGAGTGAGCTGAACATAAAGGATGGCTGTGAGCAGTGAGATGCCATTCCTTAAACTTACTTGCTATATTTCTTCATCTGTACGATTTGGACAATTTGTTCTGCCTCACTCAGCTAGTAGCTCATTAGTTCAAAGAATTCATATATAACTCTTCCCACTGAAAAAAGAGAGATTTTAATCATTCAGTATCATAGAACATAATGCTTTATGTCTCCTTAGATGGAAAAAATATAGGGGTTTTTTATATACACATCTGAGAACTTCTGCAATTAATTATTTCATAAACACTTGACAGTATCCTTGTAACTTTCCAGTTTAAAAAAAAGTGTACATATTCTTTGATAGAAAAAACTGAAAATAAATGTGAAAACAAATTAAATTATTTACGGTGGAAGCACAGATCCCAATCACACACATAAAATGCTCAAATTACTTGCAACTGATAGTCCACTGATATCCCAAATATGGTCTGTATTCTTAGGACAATTAAAACTTCATATTGTATTAATTTTCTATGTATTTTCTATATATGCTTCATAGTTTTAACAGCAATAGACTTATCAATTATAAAACATACTTTAGAATACTAATTAGTTTATTATTCTTAACCATATCAGGACAGGAAGGCAAAAGTATTGTTCCATTTATCTTCTTAAACTGCCTTATTTATAAGAGTGAGAACGCTGGACAGGAACTAAAGGGATAGCAAATTAGGAAGGAAATCTTCAAAAATGTTTCTTTTTTCCATTATACCTACAAAAGTTGTTAACTACATTTGCCCAAATGAAGTCTTCCATATGTGACTCAGCAAACATGAGCAAGATTGTCATTCCTACGAAGACTGACAACCCAAATTGTTATAGGTATCAAATACCTGAAGCTCCAATAGACATCTTTGTATGCTAATTGGTCACTCTGATTAGACTACCAGGTAAATTGTGTTTTCTTCATCCTTTTAGTTTCTGAGGAGTTTTCTCACTGAGTTTAATGGAAATGATACATTTTCTTACTGTCCTCAAAAAGGAACGTGCTCATATTAATGCATAGTTTGCTTTCCAGAGATACCATATTCTCTCTGAGTGTTCACTAGAAATCTTACAAATACCCAATTTCTTCCTGAACTAAAAAAAAGGAAGTGTCATCAATTTTGAGCTTCAATAAAATAATAACAATAATTTGAACACACTATCTTTATTTCACTACGTTTTTATCTTGTAAGAGATTGTTTTATGGCTTTTGTGACACAGGATGGAGTTTTACTGTTTGGAGGCCAAAATGGCGCCAGACCTCAGAAATTAAGTCAGGAAGACTCATTTATTTCTTCCACATCCCAGAAAGTCTCTAGGACAACCAAAAGGCCTAAGTGTGCTACTTGATTGGAGGTATGTATTTTATGTCTTAACAAGGAAAAAGATGGTATCTAAGTCCGTTACTTAAGGGGGAAAGCGAACAAATTAAAGAGGCTGACATATACACTGCTTTCTCTAGTTACATTTTCATAAAATTAATTTAATTTCACAAGGTTACAGGTATGCATGTCAATAGGAAAAGAAAAGGGGTTGCAAGCACTTTGAAGGACAGATTCAGAATCAAAACTATCTTACAGAATTTGGGTTATAATTCAAAATGGTAGTAACAAAGCCAAATGTCAAGTGTCACAAATGAAATTAAATAAAAAAGTGGGGAATAACTAGTAGATAGCAGATAGTGAAGTGAATCCCAAATGATCCAAGTCAATAACACCCAAAGTACAGCGGTGACAGCAGTGCTGTGTACAAATACCAGATCAGTCTCACGACCAGCCATTTTATCATATCATAAGCCTGTACTACAAAGTACAACAAAATGATAAGCTTAACCCAGCTCCCAGAGGTGATAAACAGCACAACAGGGAACACATACAGCCAGGTAAGGTGTTACATAATCACAAGTCTGAGAACAAGCACAACAGCTTTGAGAACAAATGAATGAACATTGTGACCAGCAGCTATCAAACTAATATAATGAATGCTTATCACACATTTGTTTTAACATGCTCTGGTCAGATCTGTCATTATCTCAACCCTTCGTGCCCCATGTTGGGTGCCAAAAAGGACTGTCGTGGTTTAACCCCAACTGGCAACTGAGCACCACACAGCTGCTTGCTCACTCCCCCTCTGCAGTGGGATGGAGGAGAGAAATCGGGGAAAAAAAGTAAAACCCGTGGGTTGAGATAAAGACAGTTTAATAGGACAGAAAAGGAAGGTAGTATTATTACTACTAGCAACAATAATAATAATGATAAAAGAGTATACAAAACAAGTGATGCACAATAAAATTCCTCATCACCCGCTGACTGATGCCCAGCCAGGTCCCAAGCTATGGTCACCGCTCCTCGGCCAACTCTCCCCAGCTTATATACGGAACGTGCTGCCATACGGTAGGGAACATCCCTTTGGCCAGGCTGGGTCAGCTGTCCTGGCTGTACCCCGTCCCAGCTCCTTGTGCACCTCCTCACTGGCAGAGCCGGGGAAGCTGAAAGGTCCTTGACTGAGTATAAGCTCTACAACTACTTAGCAACAACTAAAACATCCAGGTGTTATCAACGTTATTCTCATACTAAATCCAAAACACAGCACTGTACCAGCTACTAGGAAGAAAATTAGTTCTATCCCAGCTGAAACCCGAACACCTTTACAATTATGGTAGATAATATTTTTACTTAATCATGCAGAAAGAATATCTCAGCTGTCAAGTCAGTAGAAAGTACACCATGTTCCTTTCTAGTTTTACTGAGAGGGAGAAACATTGTCCTGTTGTTTCATAGCAAAGAACCTTCTATTTTATCACCGCACTATTTACAAGCTCTGAAAATACCATTTCATCATAAACAAAAAACTGCCTGTGGTTATAACACTCTATAGCACATCCAAAAGAAAATCTGAATCTTCCAAAATACAACTGCAAAGCTTCCTAGCTGCTTATCCAGTTTTGTAAGCTTGTGTGTTTATTCTGCAGGCTGCCCATAGCCATTTACTAGTAGACAAAAGCAATTGGGGATCTGCAAAATGACATGTGCTATCTCAGAATCATAGAATAAACCAGGTTGCAAAGGACTGCAAGAAGTCAGCTGGTACAACACCTGGTCAAAGCAAGGCTAGCTGCTCAGAGTCATACCCAATCAAGTTCTAAATATCTGTAGGAATGGAGAATCCACAGCCTCTCCACCTTTGTGTTCTACTGTCTCTAACAAGTCCCTCCTCTGGAATAATGTATCATTAAAATAAGATGGACACTGAACAATTATTAGTACACACCAGTGTGTTTTAACACGGGGTTTTTTTTCTTTTTGCAGAGCTTGGATATTCAGTTCATCAGAAAGGTCAATGACCTATTTCTAGGGTCCTGTTTTTGTAGAGAATTATGGCATACGCTGAGCTGCATACTGAGTCAGGAGGAATATTCACAACGTACAAGGCTAAGTGTGTGTCTCATAATTCACCCTAGCATCTGGACCCAATTCAAAACAATGCATTGCATTTATTGTGTAATAGGGAGAGAGAAGAATCCTGCATGTTGCCAGAGTTTATAAGTGTCCACAATTCAACAGTTTAAAAAAAAAACAAAACAGTTTGTCTATAACTGTAAATAATAATCTTTCACTTTTTTCTAATCCATTTTTGTCTGTCTAATAGGTAGGTAGCATTGGATATGCATCTCAAGGACAGATTTCAGAGATGGTAGTATTGCTGAACAAAGAAATAGTTACAATAAGAAATTCTATGTATCAGAGTTAGATTTAAAAAAAAAAAAAAAAAAAAGAAAAAAAATTTAGTAACAAATGAGGGAGAAAAGTAGGTGCAGCTTGATTACCAGAGGGACAGACAGTGAAATACAGAGACTCAGAATAGGAAAAGCACTGTAAATGTTTTTTCATCTTAGGGAGCTTCTCAGTGAAACACAAGATAAAAAGGTACTGAACTGATATTTAGGTTTCTGCAAAATAGTGCTCACAGATCTCAGCCTGGGATTTCCCTGAGAGGTAATGTGCATGTGAAACATGCAGATAGTCTGGGCCTGTGAAGTAGATCTGAAATGTTAGTGGTGTTTCAAACATTATGGCATATGTGTAAAACAATAGCAGGACATAATAAAACGCATGCATGGCCTCATGGAAAAAATGCTGAAGAAATAGAAAAGATCTTCAAAAGCTGGTCAGAAGTTCCAATGGGAAAAAGTGAACACACCCAGATACGGTATCCATAACTAATGGCCAGAACATGAGGGTGGGAATCAGATCTCCTGAACTGTATTCCTTGGTATTTATGAGCATAGCAAACATTTTATTTTCCTATAACCTTGTTTATATATCTGAAAATTGTGGAGATAGACTATTTAATACAACTGAGGTGCTTAAACAAAGAAAGAACTATTTCAATTGCTTTCTTCTGGCAAAATTATTACTGTCCTACGTAGCACAAATCACTGGTATTTTAGGCACATTCCATTACCAAGGTCTGTGCTTGTGCTCCCAACACTTCCACTAAGTAATAAACTACTTGCCTTTGGCTTCCACAGAGCTACAAACAAGTTCAGTGTGTTTTTTCTGACAATTGTATAAACAAATATTAAATAATATGGGATTAGGCTACAGCATGTAACAGAAGTATTACACAGGCACTTTCACCACTAACAAGCACACCACTCTTCCAGGATGCTTCTCATTTTTCATTCCACCCATATTGACATGGAGAGTCTTTGGAATAAGTGAATTTAATTTAAAAAAAACTCTCATTTTTCATTCACTGGTAGGCAAGAGAGAGATATCTTTAGGGTTTTTTTACTAAGGTAAAGTAATCTAGAGGTGAGAAAGAGGGTTAAGGGTATTTTGAGATTGAGGATAGTCTTATATAATTACATTAAAAAGACACAGGTTTTATGTTCTTCCAGAGGATACCTTCTTAGTACTGCTACCAAGCAGGTAATTATTTCTTTTGCTCAGAAAGCACTGGTCCATGCAACAGCAGTGAAAGTTGCTGTTTCAAATCTTGCTTAATGACCCACAGTATAGAGAAGGGGAATCAGGAACTTGTTACTGCCACTTAGGGGAAGTATTGCAAAAATAATACTTTAACATGTGACATGTAAAATAATTCCAGGCAATTCTTGTTGAATATCAATATACAAAGTAATTTGCAGTCAGTTGTTACTTGACCTCTCTCCTGGGCTCAGTACTCAAGCAAAGTTCCCATGATTCTGGGGAAGCAGCTAGCTGGGACTGTTTTCAGTAGTATCTGCAGATTAAGTGGAATTTACTCCATTAAAACCTGTACTTGACAAAACACTTTAATATGTTTATTAATATGTTTATTAAATTAATATGTTAACATGATAATATGTTAACATTAATATGTTTATTAAAACACAAAGCACAAGCTAAACTTTTTTATTTTATTTCAGATAAAACCAGAAATGTTCTCAAGTACAAAATTGTTATTTAAAGGTTATCTATACTGTAAGTTGTTGTTAGGGATAATGATTTGTAAAAGTAAAAATCATTTATTACAATTGATGAAATAAGTACGCTTTTTAAATGTTTGCTCTAATATACTTCCAAATTGCACAATATTAATTTTTTCTTTTGTCCTCTGTAAAATAGTGTTTTCTGCAGTTTACAGCCTTTAATCAATAACACCCTGCTGTTACAGTTGGCTTCCTTTGTGGAAGAGATCAAACTGGGATCCCCTCCAGAAATACAATTCCTTAACCTTTACAGAATTCCTTAACCAGCTAGAGGGCAATTCTTAGTGTTCTCCCTTCACAGAGCTGGAAGAGCTGCCTCTGCTGCCCTGCAGAATGATGAAAGTGGTCAGGGCACAACCACACCTCAAAAGGGTTCTGAAAAGTAACTTGTTAGTATTTTTATGTTCTTTTGGGGGGCAAAAGAACATCCTGAACTTGCTCTCTCACTCCATTCCTCAATGCTTAGGATGAAATCAGATAAATACTTCTGTAAGCCCTATCTTTCTAGTCAGATTCTGACCTACTTTTTAAAACCTTACACACGTTCCACAGTTTTACTTATTATAGAACCAAAGAAATATTAATCACAAAGTTTTATTTCTTTCTTCATGGCAGACCTTAAATTCTCCAAGTTTAAGAATGTCTTTTTACTTGCATTAACCAGCTGCTATTTTCACAGACCTTTAGATATTCCTGTCTGTTCTGAACACTCATATTCAGTGAGATAAAGAAGAAAGGATATTTTAACAAATAAATGTCCAGAGGGATGCAGAACACCACTGTGGTACTTGTCAATACAATAAAAGGTGCCAGAGCTAGTATGATCAGTGAGCTATTCAGCGTTTTTAAAAACAATGTCCACATGTAATAGAAGCAGAAATATTCTAAATGTTTCAATTAACACTTCAGAAAAAAATAGGTGTACTTTACAGTTTACTATAAGAATAATCTAAACAATATGATTACACCTTACCCGGTAAGTTCATAGTATGACTTCATCAGTTACCAATCAGAAACCGTAACCCTAAGCTACAGTATGACTTTTATTGCATACCTTGTCACTGATTTATTATAATCATGAAGGCCTGTTATGTATCTTGATATAACTGGGCATTAATAAAAACAGAGCTGCATTTGTTCTGCCTTTATAGATTTTTCTGGAATGCATTGGTATTATTTTGGCATGGTGTTTAAAACTGAAGATATGTGCTCTGCTGTAATACAGTTGAATTTTTCTTCATATAAACCACTTGTGCTTAAGAGAGCTGTAGGTAAACGTAAGTTGAAGTGATTTGTGCAGTGGGTACCAGATATTATAAATGGTTTTAAGTCACTCTCTTTCATGTTCCAAATTAACCGAAACAGATTTTTCATTTTCACCGTATAGATCAGGCCATTCTTCTTCAACACATTATGGAGTTTTCATATAGCTTTCCTGTTTGACAATATGCTGATGTGGTTTCTCTTCTTAAAAGCTTCCTGATGAATCCTGGTTTTCTTCCTCAATAAACTACTGAATGCTATCAGGCAATCAGACAAGTATTTTGTGCACATTAAAGATGTACAAATAATTTGCAGATTCCAGCATTAAAGGCCCTGTCTTAAGATTCTCCTGAGAAGGAAATGAGGCTTTATCTTAATCATCTAAAAATGTAATTACATCTGCATCAAGTACACTACAATTTTAAAGTTCAACTTGTCATACATCTCTTCCTAGTGAAGACAAAGTTCTTATAATCAGGTTAGAGAGCAGCAAGAGTCAATGTAAAATGCTTTACTGCATTTTGGGTAGGTTCTGGTTGTACAGCTGACTCTTCAACCTGGCTACAAATCCTTGTTCCATGTTTTACTTGATTTGTGCCAGTAACATGCTAGAAACCCCACCACAGTGTGGCTTAGCGAGAGTAATGGTACATCTCAACTTACCACAATAGACCCTGAATGACAGTTACACTGTCTCCTGTTTTACAGTGGTAGAGTAGCTGTTAAAATTAATGTTGTTTGGAACCTGAAAGTTGCAGATTAAGGTGTAGATCATTGTGGCAAGTCCACTGCCAAAAGAAGCCAAAACAATTTTCTGATTAGCCATAGCTAGAAAAAAGATTGCATCATTCATCACTACCTGAGATGGACAACAATTAAGCACTGATAAGCTGCACAAGTTCTTAACTACCATTGATTATGAGCAGAAAAATATTTATCTGGCAAAGAAAACAAACTTTGAAGAGAAGTATAATGACAAAACACAAGGCATTTCTGGTGCAGACAGTGCAGATACTGTGTTTCAGTTCCTGAAGACCTCTAATTTATTAACTTTCATCTCATCAGTTTGGGGCTTTAGCTCATTTGCCTGCATCTAAATTCCCAATTGCAACAGCTGCTAGCAAAAAGCAGAATCCACAGCATCTGAGACTCTGAATGGAAGCAAATCCCATGGTGTAATTGTTCTGGTGAAAACTATAGCTAGTAGCAACTCCAGCAGTTTGTCATAATGAAAGAAAAAGCTATTCACAAAAGCCTGAACTGGCGAACACAAATCTGATGCTTCTCCACTGGGAAACAATATGGGAGTTCTGGTCTTCATGTTGTAAGCCTCCACTGCAGATTTGCTGTAATTTCTGTGTGACCTCAAGCCTTACAAATTTTTATTGACAACTTGTGAAGGATGCAATAAGATGACTGATACTTTTTCAAGGTCAGGGGCTTATGACAGATAAAGAAAGCCTATTTAATGTTCTCCCTTGCTAAAAGTTGTTCTTCTTGTTGCCAGATAAACCTACAATATAGATTGCCACTTGCCACCGGTGTTCTCAGACATGGTTATATTTCAGTTTTTGTTTATCTTTAATTGCTCAGATTTTTTGAAAGTGAATTTCAAACACTAATCCAGTGATGAAAAAACTTCATTTCCCTCTCTGTTCCCCTACAAAACATACTTTTTTGAAAGCATCATCTGTATTGTAGCCAGCATACACAATTCAGATCTTCAAATAATTTATTTGCTATTTGCTAAAGCACGATTTTAGTCACCATGACTTTATGTGCAAGTCAAATACTACCTTCCATACTGGATTTTTCACAAAAGATTTATAATAGCAATAGACAATGATTCCCCTTTGGAAAAGAATTGTTGTCTGCTTATTTTCTTATTGCAGAACATACTTCATAGGATTCCTATCTGCTATATCTTCATGTCTTCATCTCTAAGGGGAATAAGCCTTTGCTGGGACTGCTTTAAAGTCACGGGATGCAATGGTTTCATTTGAGTTGGATTGGTATTTCTCTGCTTCACTACAGTGATATCCCTGATAGTGACATCAATGTGTGTATGTATCCTATGTATGTATAAAGTATGCTTCATTTCCTCTCATTTTTCCAAAAGACAACTCAGCGTTGTAAAAATTAGTAATGTCTTTTTCTTGACATGGAAATCTCTAAAATCCCTAACAGTTCAGTTGTGACAGATGATGTTAAATAGCTGCAAGGGCTGGGTAGTTTAGCAATATGCAAAATGACAAAGGGAAAAACATCCAGGCTTAATTATCTGTTGTTAAACACAGAACTACATACAAGTAAAACAGCATTAAGTGCCAGTATTTTGGACCCTGGCCTGTGACGGTGCATAGCTCTGTGCAGGTTTGCAAAACTGATAGAAATCAGAGAAGCAGGAGGCGGCTGCCTTTCCTTGCACCACTTGGCATCACTCCCTCTGACACTATGGCAGCATTTGCACTTTTCAAAAAATTACCCTCTTTGAAGTCTGCCATATACAGACACATACAGACATCTAAAACAGATAAAGAGATAAGGAAGACATTTCCCTTTTCCTTTCCTTCCTCAAAGGAGGACATTCCTCTGTTGTATCCCATATGTGCAGTTCTGTCTCAAGAACTCTTTGCATCCTCAGAATTTTGCCTGCACTATTTATTTCCAAGAAGAAATATCAGTGGCATGTATTACAGGACACAGAAGTTTTCTGAAGACCCTGCACTTTTTGCGGGAAAATCAAAGAACCATCTTGCAAATTCTATTCCTATCACTGACAAATGACTTCTAAACTACTCCTAAAATCCCCCTTTGTGTATACTCACTCTATCTTTACTTCCCTTCTCTCTTTATAAGAACACATGCAGTTTAGAACTCACTTAAAACAGACCCTAGTGAAATTATCAGTATTTTTGTTAAATTTTGAACAGAATTTGTACAAAGCACGCAGGGAAAAAAGTATTCTATTTCTCAGACCAGAGATAGGCTAGAATATATAACCCTGGCAGCTGCCAGTCCCGTTACACAATTCCATTTTCAGAAATGGCTGTACCTAATATCGTTTTGCTTCCATTTTCAGAGAAATCCATGTGCAACTTTGTATTATGTTGGTATGTATTGTGTGTGCTGCATGTGCTTGTTCACCAAAGCAATCATTTTATTTGTCATTTAAGCACCAGAAGGGGTTTTTTTTTCATCTTCACATGGCCTCCACAGCTTTTTCCATCATGTTAGTAATCTTTTATTTGTTAATCACATTGAGAAGACTGCTGTAAAAGTAGAGCACTGTGGAGTTACCAGATGTATGTGCACAGAACTTTCAATGCCCTCTAGTGTTTCTTGCTTGCAAATTAAAATTTATAGTCAGCGAAAATTTGTTAGTGCAGTTGGTTAGTTGGATTTTTAAGTCCCTCTGTGGATACTGAAAACAAACCCATCGTAAATACAGCCATATCATAGAACACAGAAGATTAAGTAAAACTGTCCTCAGCTGAGATAGGCTGTGGAATGTTCTCAGTGTTTTAAATTAAAACAGAGAATAGCAGGCCCCTCAACTTCTCTTGCAAACTGTAAGACCCTGTTTATTGGTAAACCGAGGCATTCAGGACATGCCTGCACAAGAAGTGTGATGTATCTACAGTCACTCGCTGAGGAAGAAGCCATGACACTACCTATAGCTAAGGAGTGTATCTTCCAGAGGTTTGGGGCACAGGATTAGATAGCTCTGTCCCTGCAATGCCACAGTCTCCTTTCAGCTGTATGATCCTATGCACTGGATCAAGATGACCAAGTGTATTTGCTATATGGAAGAAATTGAGGAAGTAGGAGACTATGTTAGACCAAAGTGCCTTGATAAGATGGAAGGCAAACAAATAGCTGAGATTTCAGAGACCAGAAGAAACTAAAGTTGCACAATAGTTTGATTAGAATTGCGTTATCTCAGTAAGAGAGAGTATCCTGTCCTAAACAGCTCCATGATTGTCCTGATTTTTATGTGTGTACACAGTGAGAAATAGCATGGATGCTGGAAGACAACAGGCAATCCAGCCAAGGCATGACACAATGTATTTACAAAGTTCTCTCCCAATGACAGAAATCATAAAGACTACATTAACATCAGGATTTCGTCACCTAGGTAGCAACTATCTAAGAAGTAACAATTATTTTTAGAGCTATGAATGCTTTGATTTCATGATACATAGCACAGCAGCAGTAATGTCTCGTTACAGCACTGTGCCCAAGCTAACCAGCTTTGATGACGCTTTCAGGGTTAAGTGTATCTTATGCAGTATCGCTCTTATTGTGTACGTTTTTGGCTTGGTAATTGAGAGATCTCTATCCTCCTGCTGTGTCAGCTCATGAAGATATGCCCTTAGTATCTCTTTACATTAGCTTTCTGGTTAGCAATTTCTGAACATAAAGGTGCTTAGTTCTGCCTCATTAATCTGAAACACTACCAATTTCAGTTGTTTTTAATACTTCAAACACTTAAAATTAAAACAAACAAAAAAATCCAAAACTATGTTGTGACAAATTCACAAACTGTCCCCTAATCATTTGTGACAGTTTACCTAGCTGTTAGCTTCTTTATTTTATGAATGTGTTGATGTTTATTGTATGAATGTATTCATTTTATAAAAATAATTTTCTTACTTCACAAAAAATTATAGGCAAGTCATCTTTAAAAAGCAACATATTCAAAACAGTGACACACAAAGTGGTGTTTATGGGACAAAGTGATCATAAGGTTACTAACTGTCAGTCAGGGAGGAGGAACGAATGATAAACTGCAATACAGCAAAACAAAGCATCAAGCAGAAATAAACCTTCTTGTTCTTCCATGTTCTTCACAGTAAGTAACAGTCAACACCAGTTAACCCTTTTGCCAATATATAAAGTTTTATGGCAGTTTGTCATCCAATAGCTTCAGCATTCAGTAGTTTCAGCAGTGACAAAAGTAGGCTCAGCATTTTTCCCAAGTGGTTTTATTCAATGGTAGGTTGAGGAGAGACACAGCTAAGCCTTGTGGGAGAGGGTTTCTTTTCACTTTTAATGATGAAATGTTGGTTTCCTTTTATTGTTTGTGCAGTCTTCAGAATCGGAAAGCCTTAAGAGTGACAGCACAGCTGAAGACTGAAATCTAAGCTATAATTCTAAGTAGCTTCAAAATGTAGCTGGAATGTAGAGTTCCTGCTGGGATGTCACATACAAGGGATTTTTTTATACTTTTTATGGGTTTCAGTTGAGGACTCTATAAATACCAAGCAGGGAATAGATGACTAAAAATGAGACACTATCTTTAATTCTTTTAGTTGCAGAAATAAATATATATTCCTTAGAAATTGAAATCTTAGGGATACCTCCTCAGGCACGTAACTTCCCATTGATTTTGACAGGCTTTAGGCATCTGAAGTCCTTTCAGCATGTAGGTCTTAACCTCAATTATGCTTTTAATTCTGAGCACCATAAGAAAGTCCAGAAATAATTAGGAAAAAAGAAAGAGTGGTGAAGTTCACTTTTATCTGTAGTTCTTCATCATCCTCAAACCTACATCAGCTGAAAAAAAGTCTAGAAATCAGATCAATAACTTTTTACACATCCTGAATGTTTAAGCTACAAGAAGAACGTTTTTAAAAGTCCCTACAAGCTGATAAATGACGGATAAAGATTTAGGGAAAAAGTGCCTATAAGAAAGAAGGGCCAGGATGCATTAATAATAGAGATAGTGATAACGTTATGTCCCTAATCATTTAACTTGAAATCATGATTGGGAAAGGCGGTAGTTTACCTCTACAGCAATAATCTCAAAAAAGTGATTGGAATTGATCGTAAAAACTTTGCTCAGCACCAGGTGGTGCTATTCTGCTTTTTTTTAAAATCTCATGAGCTACAAAAATATTTACATTTTAGAAGAATAACCTCTGATTAAAACTAAATGAGTAAGAAAAGTCAGTTGTGACTGCTTGTTATGCATTTATATATTTAAGAAGCAGAGGATTCTCAGCACACCTGATTGATAGGAAAATTTAAAAAGCCTGTGGCTTTTAAAGTAATCCTACTTACCTCATGATTACACTAGTTATATAAATTGTTTAATCCATAAAAATTCTACATATGCTTTTTTGAGAGTCTCACACAATAAAGAAAATTTGGCTTAATTGAAAAGTGCTGGTTGTGAGATGGCACATCAGAAGTATGCATATTTGCTTGTAAATTTTTAAATTACAGGCTGTCTAATCAATGTTCCATAATTTTCCTTTCCTTCAAAGTTAAATCAGATTAATACACAATATCAACCTTGCTATTACATGAATATATGCGAGAATGTTTTTTGCCATTGGTTACTGTCAATGATTGTGACATATACTGCATTGCCAGCCCCAAATATTAATTAGCATAAGTCAAATCATTAACCATTAGATTTCTTTTTAATTACAAGATCTGAAAATAATAAAAGTATGGTTTTGCCTTCTTGCTTAGTACCAATAAAGTTGAATTTTCACATTCTATTTTGAAACCATGAAGATTAGGTATAGGCACAATTTTCTTCAAAATAAAATTAAATTTTTACATGTCTCTGGAAGCTGGACACGGAGAAAAAGTGCTTATTATTGTAAAACAAAAAAAAAAATCAAGAACAAACATTCAAGTAAAGTTTTTGCGAACAAACCCATAATGCAACAACATCATGCTGCTTGCCTTGGATGCGACAGGCAAACAGGCCTACTTGCTGCTTGAAGGAAGAAAAAGGATGAAAGGAGTGAGCTAGCTGAACACCAAAGTCTTTGTCTCCAGAAACTCAGACAAGTCCAGAATGTGGGGATAAGAGGGAGAGGGAGCCTTAAAATCAATTCTAGAAAATAAAACTGTGGTAAAAATTCAAGGATTTTTTTTTTATTTTGCATATTTGACAGATATATTTATACTTTGCCCAGATGTTCATATACAACGTAAGTTGCCCCTTTTTATGCTTCTCATCTATTTCTCAGAAGACCAGATGGCCACAAACCATATTTAGAGACAAATTTACAAGAGCTTTTATTAGCCTCAGTTTAACAAAATCTAATTATGTTTTATCAGTCTTTGCAACATATCAATAATCTAATAATTTTTAGGATAGCTTTTCAAATTAGATTTAAACTCCTCATTTGTACAAAAAACTGTATCAGAGGAAGTAATAAGAATCCAGCAAATTATTTTAAAGGCTGTCAATTTGCCACATGTTGTCACCTTATTCCCACTATTCTTCAAATTGGAAAGTCTTTGCAGAGGGGAACTGATAGGTTGATATGAAATGGATGAAATGACATCAACCTACACTGCTCTTCAGTTTATCACTTACTCCTGGGACTAATGGTTTATTCATGGACTATTAATTCTTACTTCCAGGGGTTCTTGTATTGCTGACTTCACCAGTTGGTCAAAAGCATTGCCTTTGTGTCTAGTTTTGAAGAGATCCCAGAATTACATGAAATTTGTGTGACAACTCAACTGGATTTTCTCTCTTGCAAGGCTGAACTGAAGGCAGACACGGCAACTGCACACAGACAAATCCTTAAACACAGCATAGCAGAGATAAACCTTCTGCTCTCTGCAGCGCAGTGCTGATATAATACAAGTGAGTTAGCAAGACAAGAACTTGGGGAACGCAGCTTTCTCCTTACAGATAGAAAAGAAGGACCTATTCCTTAAAAGATGCAATAACACCAAAATCTCTCTGTGGGTTTTTTTTTTTTTACTGTGCATCTAGCCTCAGTTAGAATAAAAAGCAAATCCAGAGGTGAATGTCTATATCTGATCCTGTCAGAAGTGAAAAGTATAGTATTGCCGCTGTCTCCTATAACCTTGATAGCTGGTTACGGAAAGGAAGCAAAGCCTGGAAACATCTCCTTGGCAAAAATTCCCTACCAACCCCACCCCTCAATCTTTTACACACCCCAACAGGCAGACAGCAGCTGCCCGAGTATACATCTTCTTGTGAGTGAGAGCCTATCCTGTTACCTGAGAACAAATATTTACTCCACAAAATTGCCATCACTATCCAGGATTAATCAGCAGAAGGTCAAGTAATACTAGAAATAAACCACTACGGGCTTGAAGAACGTTTCTACACAGAATGGCAGAATTTATACTTATTTGTTCCTTATGTGCCATGATTCTGAAGACCTACATTCACTAATGCAAATCACTGCTTTTTACTAATCTTTGCAGTTATTCTTACATTTTTAAGAAAGTGGAAGACTATTTGTTAATGAAATCACTTACCAGAAAAGGCAATATAACACAATACAGAACCATCCAGTGCCAACTGATGAGTTTCCTTTATGGGTTTTCATCCCTTGTGGTAATGTAGAGCCCCTGCTTGCCTACTACACCCAAAGATAAACTCTCTCCTATTTAAAAGTAAAAGGTAAACTACACATGACCCAGTCAGATGGAAAAAAAAAAAAAATTCTTAGGCTGCCAAATCTCTGTGTTTTCAGATGAGTAGAAAATGTGGTCTCTAGTTCATCGTTCCTGGACCCCTTCAAGAGCTTAATGCAATAGATATGTGAACTTGACACTCAGCTGCCACAGTTTATAGCTTGGCATAACAAAATAAATGGAAGTAGACGGTGGCTTAAGTTAATATGCTGGACGATGAATTGCAGCTGGTAAAATGCATTATCAGTGCCTGTCCTGCTGCCTCTGTTACAGGGGTAGTTTCATAAGCAAAGAGGTGAGGAAGGATAGAGTAGCCAGGAAAGTAACCTTGTGCTCAAACAACAATTTGCCACAGCCCTTAGTTTGGGAACTGAATACAGTAAAGTACAGTCTCCCTTACTCATAGGTATAATTGAGAAGAAAAAAATAGCTTTTTCTACAAACTTAGCACCTGGACAAAAAATGTTACAAGCAAAAATGACCTAAAAGAGACAAATCCTCCAAATCCTCCCTGCTTGGCACTCCTAATTTCCATTAAATTCTTTCAATCATCACAACATTTGTCTTATCCAGACAGAGTCACAGTCAACCCACTTTCAAGCCTCATACTTAACCCATCCTGGGTCAGCAGCCAACAATAGCCCACCGTTGGCTACTGCCAGGACATTGGACTAGGAATGTTGTGTGGCCTCAAGAGGAGCAGACTGATTAATAATTATCTAACATTTCCCCCTCTGAATTCAGTGGAAAGAATGGAGTCTCTTCCAAAAGATTTTGACTATCCCCAGAGTGCTAACATCTCACAGTTAATGATATAAATGACACATCATACATATGAAGTAATGATAACCTGATCTCCATCTTGTGCAGCCAATGAAAGCAGGTTAGTCTTTGGTCCCTAGGTATGCTAAAACTTACTAGCCAAGTCAAGGAAGTCAAAGGCCTTCGAATATAGCAGAAGAAGCTTTACTACCTCTTTCAGTCATTTGCAAAAGGGTATTTATGATTCAAAAACTTCTGACCCTGTCAGCATAGGAAATAGTTTCATAATCAAGAGCCTAACAGCTGCTTCTTTAAGAAAAAAGCACAATACAATCTCAGAAAGGGATCTCTGTCATAAGCATAGCATCATAAAACTTTGCTTATTTTTTTCTTTTACATCAGAAACACCAGAATTGTTCTTTAACAAAGCAGAAGGGCTTTTCATAAGGTGGTTCAACTGGCAGTAAAAGTACCACAAACGGAAGGGGAACCCAGGCATGCTACAATTATTTTGTATGCAAGGTGCCTGTTAAAATTATTTTCTGTTGTCATTGCTCTGTTTTTAACCTGGTTACATTTCCTCCTTCACCAATCCCTAATGGCTTTGTTTCTCTGCATTGCAGAACTTTTTAATCTTTCTCCAGTTGCATGTATTTCATTGGATTCAGGAAATATGCTGTAATGCCATGTTCTCTATATGTAGCTAAAGCTAAAAACAAGAGCTGACAGACTTCAGATGGAATGGTGTCTTTCCTTTTTCTGTGGCCTATTGTACCCATTCTAAAATCTTTCAGAAAATACAATGAAATGGCACTTCGTATTTTAGTGAAACTTCAATCTGTAAGACTCAACTAAAATAATTCTTGTAAATGTCAAAGCCTGGGGGATTTGCAGAAGTTGCGTTAGAGGAATAACCCTAGCTCAGAACTGTCTCTTTTAACTTAAGAATCTTACATGCAGCTAAGGTAACATCTTTAGGGAAAAAAAAACATGGCTCTGAAAGTATCCACTGCATCACTTTTGAATTTCTGCTCCTCTTTCATTTTCCAGCTACATCATCCATAAATATTGAGCCTAGGCACACTAAATGTGGTAGAAGTTGTAATTCATATCTAGAAAAACATTCTATTTGATTTTAAAATTAGTAATTTTTCCTGTTTATCAGCAGCATGGTGCTGTTGGATCTGCAATTTCATAAGCTACATAAAACCTAAGTCACCATTTTTCATTTTGGCATGTTTTGAGGCTCTCTTTATATTTACATGTTCTAGTTTTGCTGAGCTGTAAGCAGTTCTAATATAATCTTCACAATCTATTTTAGGCCCATGCAAAAGTACAACATTAGTAGCAGATAACGTTATCATTAAGCTCAGCATTAGGTCAGTAGTTGTAAGAAACACAAAAAATGGTCTCCTGTGAGAAGGAACCCAGGGACAAAGAAAAGCTGACAAGCATCTTGGAAAGGCCTTCTGGCAATGCAGTATGATTTTGATGGTAATTTGGGGTTTTTTTGTTGTTTTCTACCATCAAATGCCAGGCCTAGAAGCAGGCTTTGTGTTGTCCTAGGGGAATTGAGAAAACACACCCCTGTTGTGTACAAAACTAAACATCTTTGCTCCCTCAAGGGATAAAAATCGTAGTAAGAGTAAAAAAAAAATACAGTAAAGTAAATCTCTGCAGCTTTTTGCTCTGCTGCTGTTACATAATGCTGTTCTGAAAACCACATTGTACAGGACTGATGGGAATCTAGAGGCCCAGACAATCTGCTGCTGAAGTCCCAGATCTACATGAAATTCTAGCCTAAAATTTATAGCCTCAGTATGCATGTGTAGGGCCTTTTGCCTCTCATTTGCTGGAGGAAAATACACACTAGCAGCTCTGGCGCCTAATGATGCTGCTGTCAGATGCTGAGCTGCCAAAGGCTGATTAATTCAAAGAGGAGTTACAAAATATTTTTTGATTAATCGATGCTAGCTTAAGCATCATCAGATAACCTTTGGGGTTCTTTTTCAATTGAGCATGTAGACAAGAGTGAACACAGTTTAAAATGACCTGCGCTGTCTCTTCCCCGCTTTCACAGGGCTCATTTACCATAGCAAACACACTGTGAAGACACAAAAGTAGCTATAACTATGAAGAGGAGGGAAATTTCTAACCTTGCCATCTGATCCATACTTCCAAGAACATATGTCGTTTAAATATTCTAAGCTTCATATCACACATTGCCCCCTGGTGCAGTCACCTAGAAACATGGATTGTGCCTAAGTGGTTTCTTAGAGCAATGGGGACACGACCACCATGCAGCTTTCTGAAATCAAGATGTGGGTATTGCAAGAAGTTCTTCACTCAGTGCCCACTGCAGAAGCATTATGCTTATGTTGATATTGCACATCCCAAACTTCTCCAGCCACTGCTACTTAGACCCAAAATCCTGGTATTCAGGATTCATCTTCCCTAGCGCCATAGCCCTGGTGCTAAAGGTTATGACAAAGGTTTTATGCTCATAATCCTAGATAGTGCTGCTGCTGTTGCTCACCTCAGTGGATGACGGTGGCTCCCATATCTCTGACAGCAGTAGAATTGAGGTTGTCCCTCTCTTAAAACTTCTACCTGGTATCAAAGAAAGAAAGCAAGCAAAATTTTAAAAAGGAAGAAATGGTAAGACACCTAAATATTAGAGTCACACTACTTGGTGAGAATCCCAGACTCATGGTGATTCTGCATTCACCCTCTCCAAACTGAGCTGTTGCCACTGTCTACTCAAGCTAAAGTATTCAAGAAGGCTGAAGTTTTTACTCCATGTAGTGGCCAACATCCCATGGAGTTGGGTGCTAAAATGTTCAATGGCTTGCAATTTGTTATCCACTCTGTATCATACTAATGGTCCTCCTCTTAATGGTCTTTCTGGGAAACAACTTCATTTTTGTATTGCTATCATTATCTCAGACACAATGATTGAGAGAAACTAAAACTGTTGCTTTTAATAACTGACTCCAAGACTTTATTAGCTATTGATCTTAAATCACCTATAGAAGAAAATCTGGAGGACATGACAAGATCTTGAAAAATTCTAAACATTAGAGAAAACTGATCTCTTTGTAAAAGGGAGCAGAGCAAACAAATTACAGCAATACATGGGTAAGAAATATAAACAGTGAAGATATGGGTCACACCATTTTTATGTATTCATACCCCTGTTCATTCAATACACTGTCAGAATTTCACAGATGGGAAACCAGTAAGTAGTCCTGTAACTCAGTAATCATCTGAAAGCACTTGTAATTACTCTTTTGTGAAAGAGGGAAACAAAGACTGGATTAGATTTTGTGGGATTGATAATTTTTAATTTTAATACTTAAGGACATAGAACTGGGCAATTCCATTATTTTAACCAACGGGAAAATCGGTGTGGAAAACCTATTTTCTCACATAATGGGAGCTGCGGATGCAGCTCTGGGAAGAAAAAAAAAAACCTATGGCGGCAGTTAGGAATGATTTTACTGCACTTATATGAAACTTGTGTTTTCGGGGTTTGCTAGATCCTGAGAAAAAAAATACCGTGCAACAGCCCGCCTCGGCGGCCGGTAAGAGATCTGGACAGACCCCCCAGAGGGGGCAGGCGGCGGCAGAACACCAGCTCTTCAGGACCAGTCCCACGATCCCCCCCGGCGCCCGCCGCGGTTCGCAGCTGCGTGGGACG
>NW_010540137.1:0-437 GCF_000687285.1 Phaethon lepturus | reverse complement strand
AAGCCGCCTCTCCCTGCAGCCCTCGCCGCCCCGACGGGCTGCGACAATTTACGGATGAAAAATGGTGCCACGGTCCTTAAACATGCCACAAGCTGGGGATTCATAGGTGGTGCGGTGGCCTCTGCTAATGGACTGAGTAACTTGGCTGTCACCTCCGGGGAAAAAACTACAGCCCTTTTCCATGTGAAGTATCTTAAGTTGTTTTTTGCTTGGTGCTTAATCGTGACAGAGACGGAGAGGCCCGAGCTGAAGCTCGTGGCTTCTGCCCCGTGTCAGTCCACCCCTCATTCCTGGCCTTAATCTTGATTAGCCAAATGAAAACCTGGATTTTAACCCAAAATATTGGAGGGGAGGCTGTATGCGGGGGCTTTGGGGGTTAGCAAAGCTCACCCAGGGGAGCAGGAGTCCCCCTCGGTCGGGTTTCCTCAGCTGCCCCC
>NW_010540136.1:0-1983 GCF_000687285.1 Phaethon lepturus | reverse complement strand
TCTGAAGGGCCTGGCGCCGGCAGCGAGCTTTCCTTAACACGCCAGCATTCGCTGGGATGGTGCTGCTCTCCTGCCCTGTCCTGCCTGTCCTTGGGGCCTGGGCAGGGCGCAGGCAGGCACGGCACCAACCCCTGGGCTCTCCCTGGCACTGAGAAATCTTCGCTCCCTTCCTTGGCCACTGTCGACTCAAGTTTCCTCCCGGCAGCGCTCGGCATGCTGCTTGCTGTTCCCAGCCCCTGATGCCAGTCCCTGGAGGGGTGTGATGCCAGTGGTGACGCTTTCCCACCCTGGCCAGGCAGGGGATGTTTCCTGGACCCTGAAGGTCACCCCACCAAGGTCACCCCACTGGCAGGTCCACCAATGTGTGGCCACCCACTGCCGAGGGACCTCTGCGGCTGTACGGCCACAGCGTGGCGCTGGGGCTGCGATGCAGCAGCGTGGGCGCCTTCGTGTGCAGACCTGCGTGTGAATCAGGCATCAGCAGAGGAGGTGGAGAGCACCCGAATGGGGATGTTCAAGCCAGGTTTTGCCCGGTTTCGTCCTGGCCACATCCTGCATGTCCAAACGGTGCCATCTCCTGCACGTGGAGCCGCCGTTCCCCTGGCAGCGCGGTGCGGCTGCATGTTGGTGCATCTGCCCCGGTGCTGTGTGTGCTTGCGGACCTGATGTGAGAGGCTCTGGCAGGTCCTGGGTGCTGGCGCAGGAGCGGTTGAGCATGCGTCATGCCCGGGTGTTCCCCGGGGCCATCTGGGATGCAGTGAGGAGCAAGCGGGGTGCCGTGCGAGGCTTTGCTGCGGTTGGGAACTGGTGGGGTGCGCTGGCTCCCATGCCACAGCCCAGCCTGCCTGGGGCCACGAGGGCCCTCGTCCCACGCAGGACAGGATCCTGGACTGAGGGCATGACAAGAGTGTTGGCTCGTCCCTGCTTTGCCCCGCTCCACCACATCGCCAGGGCCTGGAGAGCACCCTGCGTGATGTCATTCTTTCTGCCGCCCTCCTTTTATCAGACCCTTCGTCAGCAGGCCCGTTCCCCAGCCTCTTCCCCACAGTGATGCTGCTGCGAGGGCTCTGGATGTCACCGGAGGGGTCTGTCAGGCCACCGCGCCCAGTGCCAAGGGCTCAGCACGGTCCGAGGACCTCCCCGTGGTGCACCTCATGCTGCGGGGCAGCGCAGGGCACTGTGTGGGAGTTGAAGGAACCTGCTGTGTGGCCTCAGCCATGCCTCAGTTTCCCTCGGTCCACCCTTCTGGCTACGAGCGGGTCAGGGCAGAGCGTACCCAGGTCATGGCAGGGCAGAGCTGCTCTCAGTGGGGTTTGTGGGGTGCAGAGGAGGAGGAGCACCTCTCCCCGGCTCTGGAATGCAAGGTGGCCTATGAGGACACGAAACCTCAGCTCAGCCATGCATCCTGAGATGGTGCTTGTGGGATGGGCAGCTCCCCAGGGACAAATTGGGACAAGCTGGCTCCATCCTTGGAGCTGCTCAAATACCCCGTGGGGGCAGAATCCCGTGGGGACGCCCAGGCAGGACTTGTTCAGCCCCTCTGGCAGAGCATGGGTGCTGCCAGGCCCAACCCTGCCATGCCCAAGCACAGTGCTGGGAGAGCAGAGAGGGAGTGAGCAGGGCTGGCTGCTGAGTCAGCGCCTTCTCGCTGCAGTGGCTGCAGGAGCGCTGATGATCCGTGCGTGCTGCAGGGCCTCGGGCATGTGGGCATCACTCTGGAGCTGATCCCCCAGGCTGTGCATGTCCCCTGGAATGTGACCCCGGAACCGCTGTGGTTTAGGGGTGTCCTTTTGGGCCTCAGTTTTTGTTGGGGGTGGAAAGGGAGCTGGCATTGCATCCCGCCGCAGTGGCGGCAGCATCGGCACCCCTGTGATCTGGGTACTGCCCTGACTGTTCACGGGCGTGAAATGGAGCCACTTGGTAGCAGCTTTTGGCATTGGGACTGTGGGATGCCACGCAACTCGGGGATCGGCACGTGTTTAG
>NW_010540135.1:1578-3437 GCF_000687285.1 Phaethon lepturus | reverse complement strand
CTTCTTATACAATATCACATCCTCTTAGGTCGATTTTGGCCGATTCTGTAGTTAGCTATTATTTGGCATGTTGTAATATGGTTGTTACAGTTCATATGCCACGATCTATACGCTTTGTCTACTCTAGCTATTAATGTTTAAGATGCTAGCTCTAAATTTTGACTAATGTTTTCTACAACAAAGCAAACACTCATCCCCTGTGCAGGGCAGGGGCCAGAGAGGTCCCTCCTGACCTGGGGCCAGGTGCCAGCTCTGTCTTCCCCTGCAGCATCAGCAGTGACATGTTCACCTGGTTGGAGAGATGTCTCAGAGGAGGTGGCTGTGCCATGTCCCCATGCAGCAGCCAGATGGTCCAAGGACCGCTGCTCACCTGTCCATCCTTGGTAAGGTCTTGTACCATTAAGGAACCCTTGGGAAGACTCAGACAGGCCTCACACTAGCTTCTGTGAAGAAAATTAACTCTATCCTGGCTGAAACCAGGACACCCCTGCAGTGTGAATTTGCAGCGGGGATGCCAATGCCTCCTGGCAAGTAGCTTGCCCTGGACAGGGGCATTTGGCAGCTGCTTGGGGGCATTTAGGGCCACCCCTGAGTGTGTCATGTCTGCAGGTCATCCCATGGGAACTCTGCTTCCCCGCAGGGTGGGCAGAAATGTCTTCATACACAAACGCACCCCAAAAGGAAAGGTCCTGATGAGCTTGTCGCCATCCTGCAAGGACACAGCGTCACCCACCTGGTGATGGTACGCTTTAGCTGCAACCTGGCTCCCCAAGGCAAGCAAAATCAGCTTCTCACATCAAAAAAAATAATTTAAAAATCATGTCAGCTGTGATTGTCTTTTTTCAAAAACTGCCCTAGCTCCCCCTCTGAGGCAGCTTCTGTCCCCACAGGTCCCCCTGCAGAGGGGAGGGCTCATTGCTACCTGCTGGCCACAGCTGCCCTTTCCCAGGGACATCTGGATCCCTCCCAATTACCCTCATCCAACTCCCTGGGTTCATTTCCCACTTTATCCTAATCCAAACTTCCACCCTGCGCCATTGGTCCACACCTGCCCGCCAGTGGCAGAGGTGACATCAGCATCCTGAATCCAGCCGCCTGCCTTGTGGTGCCTTCAATACACATCCTCGCCAGATGCCTTTCCAGCCCCAGGACTCCCTGTAGAGTTGGGTGATGGATGTAATGGTATTGATAGATGTGAGATGTTGGTAAAGCGCTTCTTTTGTGCTGCACGGCACCCTAAGTGAAACATGCACAGTCAAAGCCCCCATCCTGTCCCATTCCGTCCATCCAATCCTTCTGGGTTACAGCCAGGGATTTTACCCTTCTCCACTACTGCATTTCAGCAGTGCTGCTCAATCTGCTTCTGTGGACACCTGCCAAGCTTGTGCTTTCAAAACAAGGTTTTTGGCAGGTCCATGGGTGAACCTGAAGACTCTTGCAGAAGTGTTACAAATATAACCCAGCACCAGGGATGCTGGCACCAGGAGTGCGGGCAAAAAAGCCATACAGTCTGTTCAGCCTGGCCCAGCCCCAGTGAGGCTGGTGCATGCTGTTTTGTGTGACATGGAGTGGTGACTGCCACCTCCCTGGCACCTCAAATGGGGCAGCTTGTCCCTGCCAAACAGTGCAGAAAGGCAGGGGCTGGTGTCAGGCCAAAAGGATGGAGCATGGCATCCAGGGCAAGGGCAAGAAAGCCCCCAGGAGGGATTTCTCAGGCCTCTCTGAAAAGCCTGTGAGTTTGGGACTGTGTAAAAGGCAACAAGGAGGAGTGATGTGTTAGGAGAGGGGTGGTTTCCATTCACCCCAGCCTTCAGAGCCACACAGACCAGAGGGAGAGGTACTGAGCAGCAGCAGCGTGG
>NW_010540135.1:673-1519 GCF_000687285.1 Phaethon lepturus | reverse complement strand
CCACCCCCAGTATGCACACCACAGCCCTGGTGCCATCCAGTGCCCCAGACACTGCCGTCCCAGAGGTGGCATGTATTTCGGCACCTGAATCCCACCTTAATTTTCAGTTGCCCACAGCCCCATGCCTGCTCTGGGCACTGCAGGGAGCAGAGCAGCAGCTCGGGTGCACAGGGACAGTGCACACCCTGTTGTGCACATCCAAAGCCCCTAAGCGGAGCAACGCAAACACAAGGAAGGTTAGTGCATTTAGTAAACACACTTGCTTGGACCCCTATGTCCCGCTGCAGTTACTTCTTCCTCTAACTCCTGTAAAAGCAAAAGCAGCAAAATTAGCAGCCACTATGCAGAAGATGCTGGGGAAATGTTCTTGCTGCTAAAGCAAAAGGCAGGGTGAGCTTTCCCTCCTGTGCAGCACTGCAGCCACTGCAGGTTGCCTCTGCCAGGGATGCCCCAGCACCACATGGGTGACACCCCGGCCAGGCAGTGGCACCAGCAAAGCAGGGAGCAGTTAAATGTTTAAACAGGTAGTAATTTTCAGCCTGCATGCACAGGACGCAAATTCCCAAAGGCGGCAGCTGATACTTTCCACGCTGCTATTAGGGCCTTAAAAACACCCCACTGCCCCCTCCTCTCTCCACAGCCGTGCTCATCCCCACGTTCCTCCAGCACTGCCTGGGTCTCACAGACCTCTTCTCCTCGCCTGTCCCAGGCACCCTGCCACGCAGCCACCCACCCCGCGGCTGCCAGCCCGGTGCTCTCTGTGCCCTGCTTACAGCCCTATAAAGGGGGCCGGGAGGGAGCTGTGCTGGGCACTTCGCAACCCTGTGGTCATGGGGAGCAGCACTT
>NW_010540135.1:0-347 GCF_000687285.1 Phaethon lepturus | reverse complement strand
TGTCCAGCTGTTTACCAGCTTCTCAGTGCCACAGCTCCTTCTCCTTAAGGTCGAGCCCTTGCAGGGTGACCCCAACAGGTGGTGATGGGGGCGTGGCGTCGGCACCCTGTTACACCCCAAAGGCTGGGGTTGGGGGCTGCGGTGCTTGGCAGGGAGCTGGGGCTGGGCTGCTGGAGCTGGTGGGACTAGCACTACAGGATGCTGGGGGAAGCTGCGGAGAGACCAGGAAGGAGGTACCACTCATGGAAGTATGCTCCTCGCTGTGGAAATCTGCCCCAGAGACAGGAAAACAGAGCCATGCCCCAGAGAAACTCCATTTCCCACTGTCCTGGTTTCAGCCAGGATAG
>NW_010540134.1:18625-22076 GCF_000687285.1 Phaethon lepturus | reverse complement strand
TGGCCATGAACTAAAACAAAGTGTCCTACCCGCTTGGTTCTCACAGTGATGGGTGCTGCAGTCTTCTCAGAAATGCAGCTTTCCTGGACAGAAAACTGATTTTGTGATTCTATCCCAACAAAACCAGGACAAGTATGAATTTATTTTCCTAGTATGGAGAAATCATCATGTTCTTTAAATTAAGCAAACACTTACCTGTTCTGGCAAGGGATGGACTCAGTTATTCATGTAGCATTTTCATAAACCACAACTTGTGATGGAGGAATTCAGCACAGTGTAAAGAGAAAGGAAAACCTCAAATCCTTTGAGAGTCTCAATTCAACAGAAGAAAACAGATGAAAGTTTATGTTCATAGTTATCTTGTTTAAGACATACAATCTATTTATATAGAATTGACATATTTTACTTTGGTTTTCCCCATGTCTCTGTGGTCGACAGATTAAGTTTTTCTAACAACAGAACTTAAGTTGATTTCATAATTAGCATAGTTCTGTCTCTAAAAATTCATTATTAGAAAGGGTTGATATGAAAGAAGTAAGGATTGTAAAGAAAATTGGAGAGGATCTTTGCTGACATCTTAATAATTACAAATTTGGTCTTCCACCAAACCAAACAAAAAGTCCAGTCTGCTTTTATTCCAGGGAAAATTAACTGAATAACTTTAAAGAATTGCAATCTTTGTTTTTGTACATCTTTCTGTCTTGCTTCTTTCTATGAAGAGTTTCAAAATAGGCTTATAAGATCATGAAGCAGGTAGAGCAGTTCAGATTAAAAAATAATAAAAAAAAAGTCAAGTGTTGAGATTTCAGTCAATAGTCAAACTAATTTTGAGCTAGTCTCAAATGCAAAGAAAAGCTGGCTTATCTGTTTGTTAGAATTTGCTTTGGTTTACTTCCTTGCTCTGTTCTGACTAGTGCCATGAGTTTTTTAGTCTTATAGTATACAAACAGGTCAGGTAAGAAACTGAATAAATGATCATTAGCTGAAAATGCTGCAGTGATTCTTTGGAGCTAACTGAAAAAATGTCCCTGGACAAGTTTTTAGAGTACTTGGGTTCTGTTTCTCATTCTCAGAAAACTGGGATAAGGGCTACTGACTGACTAAATTGCACTTCAGTCCCAATTTAGCAGACATTAGACAGGAAGCTGAAATATAAAGCTCACTGAAGACAGTTTTCATGCAAACATGTTCTGACCAAAATTCGCTACATACAGCATCCTTTCTAATGCACTTTCAATTTGAACAACCATGGGTTTTGACCAAGTACCATGACTGTTCTGAGATACAGACCCTTAAGTCTCAGGATCCAATCTGCCATATGTGGTCTGCTTTGTCTTGTTCAGTCAGCACTGAATATTGTGCACGGGTCACCAGGAATTACCAGGAGGCTGAGGAGGTGACTTCACACACAGTTGACAAATGGTTACAGTTTTAAAAATCTTGAGCTGGAGATATGGGTCCTACAGTCTTTGGGGTGGGATTGGGGGAGGGAGGTAATGAAATACTTTTAAAATCAGTTGCCTGAGTCTAACAAAGATTGTTGCAGCAGGTATTTCATCTGCCATATCAAAACATTTTCAATACTCACCACCAATACAACACTAAATTTTGGTCTCTCATTAATGTCGGCCCATTTATAATTTTGGGTTGCAGCACTACAAAAGGGAGATGACACACTACTATTTCACATGTGCTATTGAAATGAATAAAAATAACTAAAAAAAAAAATTTGAAACAGTTCATTTCTTAAAAGAAAGGGTGTGAGGGGCAGTTTATGTGGGGTCGTGTGTGAAAGTGTGCGTGCACTGGCTCGCTTCTGGTTTTGAGAAAGAAGACTCTGGCAAGCATGTGGTGATTTGCAAATCTGTTCCCATAGTAATTTCATCCAGGGTGTTTGAAAGACTAAGGCTGGGATATCTTGCTAATATCCCCAATTAAGGTGTGATATTAGCAGCCATGCATACTTTGGTTAGAGGTATTGGTGTGAATAAGAAGGACCTAAAATGGATGAGGGAACTTGAATGCAGTGGCAGGGATAAGATCGGGGATAAAAATTAATAGGAGATGGAACTCTCTTTTCAGCTGACACAAATGCATACTGCTGGAAAAAATAGCAGGCACTCATTCATAATGATCACTGCCTAATTGGAATCATTCTTTTGGATACATATCTTTTACAAAATGGTATGTTTAATAGAGATGATAATGCAGTGCAGGACGTGAGACCCACTAGACTGACTGAGCATCTTATTGAGCTGCACAGAATGTGCTGAACACTTATTCGGATTCCGCTTACAGGTAGACCAAAAACGAAATCTCAGAAGTCAATATTTTATCTCCATCCCCTGCCTTCAAAAAAAATTGAATAAGTGAAAAGAAATTGATAAAATTGTGTATGTAGTGTGTGTTGGGGTCACTTTTCTGATGTGTTTGGTTTCTCTTCTTAATGCGAGAAAAGAGATACAGTTATATTTTTCAGCATTTCCCATTCAAAATGTTGACTTTAAAATAAGAAAAAAAAAAAGGCAAATAAAACATCTGTTTAAAAGAGAAAAATGTAAACGGATTCGACTTTTTGAGGAACATGTGCCTCACAGGCGCTGGAGTATGGAAACCTTTGTGACTTCAGGCTGGTATACCAGTACATTTTTTTGGTTAAAGTGTAACCTCCACAAGCAACCCTCATTTTCCCTGGTATTTAAGTTACAATATATATATATGACAAGCTGGTCTGGATATCAAGTCCAGCACATACCAACAGAGAGGTAATGAAGCACTCATTTAAGTAAAGTATTGCAGTTTGCATTTCCAAATCCAGTCTGATTTACACTGAAGGAGGTTACATTTTTGAATACATAAAGAACTAAGACAATTTGGATAGTCAGCCTGTTGTTGTTTTAGAGTTTAAAAGTCCACAATTTTGTGTGTTTATTTTTGACAAGGCCTATCTTTGGGCAAACTGAAAAAAAAATCATTTTTGACTACATGATACATTTGATCTGATGACAGTTTCTATAAAACACAAAACAAGCTGGGGAACAGGGATTAGAACCAACATTCTGTCATATCCAATATTGCCCAATGAACTTTGTTACAGAAACATCCTCTTTCTCTGGTCCCTTATTTTTTTTTCCTTTAAAGGTACCCAGGTTCAGTGAAATCATTGAAAAACTCTCCACAAGACACTACCTCAGGAGAAAATTGCAACCAGATCTTCTAGTCTTGTATTAATACCCTAATTGCTTAGTGTAGAATAGATACATCTTATTTATTGTAGATTTCTGAAACCAATATGTAAATTGAGATGCAGATAAGTAGAGGTGGATTTGCCACATACCTTTATGAAAGAAGTGTTTGTGTCTTTCCAGTGATCACTAAAGAATGACTAGTTATGTGTAGTGGATCTACATTGTAGATGTCTCAAGCTAGGTCAGATGATCTCTGAGTTTCT